>NC_081416.1:199896219-200138232 GCF_949786415.1 Peromyscus eremicus
ACCAATAGCCCATGCCAGCATGGGTGACAGCTCACAAAAGATAGAAATCTGGAGCATGCTGCACAGCCTACAGAAACCCCAGTGAGGGGCTGGGAGTGAGGCTCAGTGGTAGAGCACTTGCCTACAATCCACAAGTAAGTAGTAAGAATAAAAACTCCTGAAAAGAATCTGTGGCTGCAAAGACTGATTGTATGCTTAGAATCTCAGTACTGTGGAGAAATTGGAATGTTGCAGATCCAAAGGCTAGTTACCTTATCTAGGGCTAGCTCTAGCCTCCCCAGAATAGCCATTCCTTGCCTACCTCTGTGTCTGAACTAGCATCCTGTGAGTAATAAATAAGACATTTTAGAATCTATGAACTTAGCAGAACACTAGCTTCCACCAACCCAAAAGCTCAGATAACATCTTGGGGCTATAGAAAACTTCCCTGTCTCACTGTACCTGCCTCTCTGATGTAGCCACTAATGTATCTTAAACTTTACTTGCCTTGATTTATGACTCCCTTTGTTCTATAAAACTGTAAAACTTCATGAGATTGCTTCCACGTTGGAGCATGGAATTAGGGGTGACCTGAATCTATGTTCCTGGGCCATGGTCACTCAATAAGGTTCTAGATTAAACTCTCTTATTTCATTTAAGATGAAAGTAGTGATTTTTGCATCATCAATGGAGCTGAGGGCATGGCTCAGTTTTAGACCATTTGTCTAGATTCTACCAGTGAAGGACTAGAGTGTGGTGCAGAGTGCTTGTCTAGACCCACCAGTGAGGAGCTGGGGTCCTGACTCAGTACAGAACACTTGTAAATTCAAGGTCCCAGTTCCATTCTTACCACAACCAAAGAAAGTAAAATTTAACACTGACAATTGATGTTCTAGAAGGCATGGAACTCTTAACAGTCTTGTGTCCTCACAGCTGGAGAAACTGGAGCCTCAGAGGAGTTGATTTGCTTGGAACCAGATACCCAACTACTCAAGGGGAGGTGTCACCACACTGAGAGACCATCTCAGGCAGGCTTACTTGAAATCTAAAACCCACAAATAGAATCAAGCAGCCCCTAAAGTTGAGGCCTGGCAGGGCCTCTTGGAGACCAGATGCTGAGCACCCTGCCTCTTGAGAGGGTCCTCCAATCCCACTCATTGGTTGAGGGTTATGTAAGAAAAGCTGCAGGATTCTTTATGTGGCCCCATCCTCCAACCTCCCACTTCCAGAGCTTAATTATGGGGTACTTAAGGATACATACAAGTTTAAGGACCTTTGAAAGACCAAAATGAACCAGCAGAGAAAGGCCTTGTTTTCTTCCGTCAGCCTTCCTGCTTGCTCTTAACTCTGTTTCCAGGATAGGATGTGCAGGAGCCAGCTCTGCACTAGACATATTTTATGCCATCAGGAAAAACACACAGTTCTCTGAGCAGCAGGGGCCCTCTTAAGATCTAGGCAGGAGGCAGCCCCAGGGCAGCTATTTCAGCAAGTGGGAAAAGACTCCAGGAAACCCTGTGGATCTCTGAACACAAACAAAACTGAGGTGCTCCCAAAAGAAGGTGGGAAGTTTCTGGCCAGCATTCCAAGTACCCCTAAACTGACAATCCCAGACCTTAGCCCAGTCCATGCTGACTTAATTTCATTTTCGGTCCCACTGGAAAGCTTTTAAAAATCTGCTTTTTTTTTTTTTGCTTTTGTTTTTTATTGTACACAACACACACACACACACACACACACACACACACACACACACACGTCTAAATCCTTTAATGGTGGCAACTATTTAAGGTTTCGGCACTCCCTGGATAAGAGTAAACATGGCTGCAGGTGGTGCTTGGCCTTGGGGGATGTCATTTGGTCTCTGAGCTGCCTGGTTGTCCGAGTTCTGAAATCAAGCAATCATGCTATAGCAACAACACAGGATGACTCATTTGTCATATCTTTTCTGCATGGCAGACACTTGTGATAAAGCCAAAGCCATTGCCTTGCACCTCCTTGAGCCTACCATGAAGTATGGTACTTTGGGTCCCTCCTGGCTCAGCCTGAAAGTCAGCAGCCACTGTGGAGTGAGTGATAGGTTTCAGGAGGGGGAGGTCAAGAGGGACACGGAGAAGGATTACTGGGGAGTAAGGAGTTCATTAGAAGACTCATTAATGCCATAGACAGACAGAGAGGCAACAGCACACTGGGAGTTTCTGAGGAGAGTTTAGGCCTTAGAGCCAGAGACAGACGGATAGCACAGTGACATTCTGGAGAGAAGAGTTAGAGCCCAGAAGTTGGGTCTGTTTTTTCCCCATTTTTATACCTTTTGAGAGTGGGGAAGATTCCACAGCACAAGCCTGAAGCCAGGCCACCAACACCCTTTTGATGTAAAGTCACTTCTCAGGCTAGAGATCCTAGAACCAGCGAGTCTTTCAGCTAGGGACTCACAAACAATGCCTCAGTAGGGAGCCTGTTGGGATCTGTGAGAAGAGACTACTGTAGATAGTATGGCCTTAGCAAAGGCTGGATTCTAAAGTTATATTCTTACAACAGAGCTGTCCTCATGGATGCAGACAGCAGCCCACCCCCAGAGGCTGCACAGACTCTCCATGCAAATCACAGGGCTTTTTCGTAAGGACAGAGGATTCAGCTTCTGAAATGGGGCCTAGACCAAGGTGTGTGTGTCAGTGGGGGTGGGGATAGCACCTAGAAGCAGGAAAGTGGGGACAAAGCCTCTCTGTGGAGAAAGCCTCCATGACCTTAGGAAGGATACTTCTGAGAGGCACTCAGCATGCCACTTCAGAAGGTCCTCACAATACGGAGCTCACATCTCAACAGTGTGCTTTTGTTGTGGTTTGACGTGCTGAAGATGGAACCTAGAGCATTACACATGTTAGGTAGGTGCTGTACCACTGAGACACATCCTCACCCTCTCACTGGTGGACAGATTCTAGGCAAGTGTTCCACCACTGAGCCACACTCCAGGTCCTCTCTTGTGGATTCTAGGCGGGCAGATTCTGGTTGGGGACTTAGGGGTGAACCTTTCTGAGTCCCCAACCAAATCCTGTCCACAGAGCACCTAAGAAGATGAGAAAGAGCTCTTTGTGGACACACACACACACACACACACACACACACACATACACACACACACAGAGACAGAGAGACAGAGAGACAGAGACAGAGACAGACAGAGACAGACAGAGAGACGCAGAGAGAGACAGAGAGAGACAGAGACAGAGAGAGAGACAGAGAGACAGAGAGTGCAGATCTGTGTCCCAGAGGATATTCTGGACACAGCACCACCTAGGCTCTCAGGTCTGAGATCAGCTGTGTATGTCTTGTCACTCAGAGAGATACCACACTAGGGGTCAAGACCGCTGATCCTTCTTCACTGTCCTTCCCAGGGCTTGCCTACAGTGTTAGCTCTGTCATCCTCTGTGGCCCTGGGTCTCATCTTCCCATGAACCCAACAATAGCCAGGACATTGTCAAGCTCTTCTTGGGTAACATTTTTCTTTTTCTTTTTTTTAAAATATTTTTATTTTATAATTAATTTAATTTTACATATCAGCCACGGATTCCCAGTCCTCCCTCCCCCCAGCCCCCCCCCCCAATTCCACCTCCTATTCCCACCTTCTCCAAGACAAGGTCCCCCATGGGGAGTCAGCCCAGCCTGGTAGATTCAGTTCAGGCATGTCCAATCCCCTCCTCCCTGCACCAAGGCTGAGCAAAGTGTCTCAGCATAGACACTAGGTTCCAAAAAGCCAGCTCATGCACCAAGGACAGGTCCTAGTCCCACTGCATGGGGGCCTCCTAAACAGTTCAAGCTAATCAGCTGTCTCACTTATCTAGAGGGCCTAGTCCATTTCCATGGGGGCTCCTCAGGTATTGGTTCACAGTTCATGTGTTTCCACTAGTTTGGCTATTTGTCCCCGTGCTCTCTCCAATCATGGTCTCGATATCTCTTGCTCATATAATCCCTCCTCTCTCTCGTTGATTGGACTCCTGGAGCTCCTCTTGGGGCTTGGCCTTAGATCTCTGCATCTGCTTCCATCAGGCACTAGATGAGAGTTCTATCATGACAGTTAGGTTGTTTGGCCATCCAATCACCAGAGTAGTAACAAGCTTTTTCTGTACCACAGCAACCCAATGGTAGGTTATAAACTGGTTTGGCCATTATGGAAATCATTATGGAGATTCCTCAAAAAAACTAAAAGCAGAACTTCAGATGACCCTGCCATACCACAGAAATTCCATTCAAGGTGGCAAATGACTTTCAAAGTCTCCCCCCAGTGGAGACCCACAAAGAGACAGCCACAGGCTATCACCATCAGGACCCAAAGTTTAGCCATCAGCCTCAATTAGGAGGAAACTGGCCCATTTGCACTCTGCCTTACTCTTCCAGAACTGTCTGCTATAACCAAGATGTCTGGTTGTCCATCAACAGATGGGTGGAGAAAGACAATGAGGTGCATGCACACAATGGAATTTTATCTACCATAAAGCACCAGAGACCATCATGTTAAATGAAATAAGCTAGACTCAGACAAACATTGAATGGTTAGTTACCTCACTGTGGAACCTATATTTAAAAAGTGGAGAGGGTGAGCACAAAAGTAGAAGGAGGAAAGAACTAGAGAGAGTGTGATGGGGGTTTGACTCTGATCAAAGTGCCTGATATACATGTATGAAATGTCATAATGAGGGTCTGGAGAGATGGCTCAGTGATTAAGAGCCCTTACTGCTGTTGCAGAAGACTCGGGTCAGTTCTCATCACTCAAATGGGAACTCATGGATGTCTTCAGTTCTAGGGAATCTGATGCCCTCTTCTGGCCTCTGGGAGCACTGCACCCATGTGATGCACATGCATATATGCATGCAAAACATTAATACATATATATATATATATAATAAAAAATAAATCTTTTTAAAAGAAAATTTCATATTGGAACCCATTACTTTTATTATAATGAGTATATACTAATTTAAAAAGGATTTTAGGAGTGGAGAGATGGCTCAGAGATTAAGAGCACTGGCTACTCTTCCAAATAGCTATGTGCTCTTCCACATAGCTGCTCAAAACATCTGTAATTGCAATTACAGAGGATCTGATACTCTTTTCTGGCTTTTGCCAGCACCAGAGATACATATAGCTCCAGGCAAAATATCTATATATACAAATAATTTGTTTAAATAAAAAAAGAATAAAAAGGATTTTTAAAGTGCTCATAGGCAAATCAGAGTCTGCAACCTGGGACTTCTCCAGGTAAGGGCTAAAAGGCTGTGTTGAAGCCAACCTGGCCTTCACTGCAGGGTTCAGCTCCCAGCTGAGCTAGCCCTGCTGTTCTCTGCCCCATTTCACAAGGAACAACCCCAAGGAAAATAACAGTTGCCTTCATATGAGAGGGAGATAGTCTGATTTATTTCCAGGGCTAGGGAGGGTCTTGAAGGTGACTAAAGGCTTCACAGGAGAGCAGGGAAAATGATTAACCATCAGGGAGTTTCACAGACTGAGCTCCCACAGTGAATTTACTGCTCTGGGAAGGACCTGAACAAGGACTGTGATAAACCAAGGGCTACAGGTGACTGTGAAAAAGGGTGAAGAGCTTGGCGTCAGGAGAGATTTGTGGAAATATCTCAAAAAGGAAGAAATAGTTAAAAAACACTAAAATCATTCCCAGTAGTCATTGCTTCCCCACAGCACTTCCGGAAAGAAGCCCATTGAGCTTCATCCTAAACTTTAAGGAAGGATAGCCTGGGGGATTCTACCCCCTTGGGGGCTGCCCACTGCTTGGGAACTGATAAAATGGTCACCTGACATAACAACATAGTCCTGTATACGCCTGCCACCATACCCAGTGCTCCCAGCTGTTCACCACTCACAGCCCACATCTCCCCTCCAAAGGATGACCTAGTTCCCATGTGAAGAACATGAGGTTGGCAGAGGTAAAGGAACTCTTTGGAGGTCAGAGGTCCAGGTCTATCTAACACTACACAGATCCATTGAAACGCTGTCTGGTTGCTCTCAGCAGAGGTCACCTTGGATGGGGCCATGCTGAGATAACTGGAGTCTCCATGGGTCAAGAAGAATGTACAGGTCAAGAAGAATGCACAAAGACATCCAGCCAGGACCATGAAGTCCTCAGGTGCTTTCTCTGCCACTGCTCAGTCCTTGATGTCACTGTAACTCTTTCCAATACCAACTTCAGTAACCATCACACTTGATCCTGAGGAAGAAGAGAAGATCTGCTCAGGCCCATTTCATACACGGCAAAGCTGAGGCGAGAGGAGACCACCTGGCCAAAGCCTCACGTTAGAACTGACACACACCAGAGCCCCCAAGTTTGGCCACAGAGAGGCTCCCCAGAGAGCAAGATTCCAATATGACCTGGTTTGGGAGCGCCTGGTTCCCATTCTCACAGCTCTTGGCACGGGTAACAAGAAGAGACAAGCTGACCCAAGGCAGTTCTGGGGGCAGTAGGAGCAGGCAGGAACTGACAGGTCTCTTCTGGGCCTGCATCTGCTAAGCATCCCTCTGTCCCCGCCCTGGAGTCTGGGATTTCAGAACAGTGAGGCTTGGAAAGGTTAGCCTGAGACCCTGGGCACCAGGGACTTAGTCTCCTATCTCCCCGGGGCTAGTGTCTGGCTCTGTCCCTTTCCCACACCCATCTGCTGTCTGGAAGTGTAGCTGATATCCTCCAGGGACCCCTGGCTGGCTTCCATTTTCAGTAGGTTTCCTTGAGCAGCCTAGAACCCTCAGACTAGCTACTCAGAAGAATGTCCCCCAGGGTCCAGATCATATTCTAGGAGAGACGTGGTGGTGCACACCTTTAATCCTAGTACTGTAGAGGCAGAAGCAGGCAGATCTCTCTGAACTCAAGGATAGCTTAGTCAGGGTAGTAAATTCAAGGCCAGCCAGATATGTCTTGAACTATTGAAAAGAACAGAAAAAGGAAGATCAGATTCTACAGGAAGCTTGCTTGACTAGATTGAAAGATCCCAAGCCCTTCTGAAACTCGCCCCCTAAGACATATCTGACAATGCATACAGAATGCTATGGAAGTGCCCTTCATTGTCCTCTTTCACCTTCAGCAGCCCCCAGAGAGGCAAGGTGGGGTAGAGGAGAGGCCATTCATACTGGAGAGAGGTAGGGGTCTTCCTCACCACGTTACCTAAGTCCCTGGCCAATCCACATCCCCATTCGATGGTGAGGCCCAGGCTCCCTTCCATAGTGTCTGACTCCATTGTCTCCCCAACACAGATCTCCAAGGGAGAAAGGTCAGCCAAGTCATGCTCTAGTCCCCTGAACACCATGGTGTACAGAAACATAGTTTCCTACCCCACATCCCTCCCACCCCTCTGTACTGGGCAGAAACACTTAGCCAAAATGAACATAAACACAGAAAATGAACTTCAGGCTGGCTGGCTGATTTCCTACAGGAAATGCATATAGTGCTTGAACACCTGTGATACACTTGTAAAATCTATTTTTAATCATAAAACTCCACAACTTCCAATGTTACATGAAAATGCACAGGATGTATCCTTTTGTCATAAGAAAAATAGAAGTGATGAATTAATGCTCAATTTCTAAAAAAATCTAATCACTTAGGGTTTTAAGATTTAGTTTTTTATTTTTTAATTCCATAAAATGTATTTAATTTTATGTGTATGAGTGTTTTGTCTGCATGTATATACCACATGTGTGCTTGGTACCTGCAGAGCTCAAAAGAGGGCATCCTAATACCTGGAATTGGAGTCACAGACAGTTGTGAGGTACCATGTGGGTGCTGAGAATTGAACCCTGATCCTCAGCAAAAAGAAAGTACCCTTAGTTTATGTCTCCAGCTTCTTGTTATTATTTATAAATACATATGGGGGTGTATATGGGTGTAGGTCCCCATAGAGGCCAGAAGAGGGCATCAGATCCCCTAGAGCTGGAGTTATAAATGGTTGTTAGTCACTCAGCATGCATGGTGGGGACTAAGTCAGGTCCTCTGCAAGAGCAGCAAGTGCTCATACCCACTGGGCCATGTCTCCAGCCCTATTATCTAGGGATTTAACCTAATCATTTAGGTACAAGTCCCTTGCAAAATCCCTGGGTTTATAGAGCTGGCTGTCCCCATCACCACTTCCAAATGCATGGCCTCATCCCTCCAAAGGCAGATGTTGGGGGAAATCCATAATCTTAGTTGATGTCATTACAGGATAAGAATAAAATGAAGTAACTCAAAACTTCTGAAAAGTATATGAATGACAGGAAAACAGGAGCTAGGAACAGCCCTATGTCTTTTTGTTTGTTTGGGGGATTTTTTGGTGTTGTTGTTGTTTTGTTTCTGGAGATAGGGTCTCTCTAGGTAGCTCATGCTGACCTTGGATTCAAAATCCCTTTGCCTCAACTTTGTGAATGCTGGCATTAGAGGTCTGTGCCACTACATTGGGCCTGTGTCTTCATCTTTAAGGAGAAACTTCCAGGATCTCACTTCATTTACATGGGGACAGTTTGCAAGGAAAAAGTAACATAGTTGCTTAGAGCCTTTTTCACAAACTGTTACAACCTATTAACTTTTAGAACCTTACTAAAATGAACATTATAGGTATTTTCTTAGAAAAAAGTGTCTTTTTTTTTTCTTTCTTTTTTTCAGATAGAATCATACTAAGTAGTCTAGTTAGCTTAAAACTTGTATGTAGCAGGCGGATCTCTGTGAGTTCGAGGCCAGCCTGGGCTACCAAGTGAGTCCCAGGAAAGGCGCAAAGCTACACAGAGAAACCCTGTCTCAAAAACAAAAAAAAAACTAAAACAAAACAAACAAACAAAAAAAAAACGTATGTAGTCTAGGCTAGCCTAGAACTGACAGAGGTCCATATGCCTCAGCCTCCAAAAAATGCTGGAATTAAGGACAGGAGTCACCATATTTTCTAAATCATTTTTATGTCTTTATATTCTTTCTTTTTTTTTTCATAACCCACTGAGTCCAATTAGTGTTGTCTTACACTCATAGGGATGGGACCATTCTCTGGAGCATGGGCAATCTACCAGTGGCCACACTCCCAAAGAAAAACGAGTAAATGTGTTTTCTATGTAAAACAGTAAATGGAGGCAGCCCATCATCAATGTAAGAGGCAGAAGGATTTATGAATGTCCTTGACCTTCCTTCAGAGAGTGACCCACTAACACGAAACCAAGATAGTATATACAAATATATACATACATATGTATGTATGTATGTATATATCACCTCCCCCACACCCTCTCCATTTTTAACTCAGCTATCACACTCCAAAAATAACATCCATGGCTTGTTATGACCCAAATCAATGATCTGAGTAGGAGAAACAAGTATAACACAAAGACAAATTTACAGTAGTAACTAGTGGTTGACTTTGGCTGCCACCCTAACTGGATTCATGAAACTCATGAAGTACAATTTAGACTGTACGAGATCCACATCTTAGTGGCTGAGTCACTGTGAGGATATGGGCCAACGGTGGAAAGTTTGAATTCAAAACAGAGGAAGGGGAGCTGAGGTCTTTCCTGACACTGGAACACATTCTTCTTCTGTCCTTGACTTCAGAACTGCAAGCTTTCCAGCCTTTGGACTCTTTAATCTACACTTCCCGGGGGGGTTCTCAACCTGCAGCCTCAGAATGAGAGTTACACTCCCGGCTTCCCTGGTTGTGAGGCCTTGGCCTCAGACTGGACCATGCAACCTATACTCCAGGGTGTCAAGCTTTCAGACAGTCTGCTTAGCATCCGTGATTACATCAGCCAATTTCTCTTTCGTATGATCACATAATTATATGATCACATAATTATTCTACTGGTTCTGCCTCTCTAGGAAGCCTAATAAATAATTAATAATTAAATGTTAATTTTATTTTACAAAAAATGTCAGTAGGCAGAAGATGGTGACCAAGACCAAATAATCTGAAGCAGAAAGCTCAGATTAGGAACTTTGGAGACACAGTATAGTGAGACTTCAGCTGGTAAAGGGCTCAGCAGTTCCTGTGCATCCCACCTGAGGGCAGACCTGAGACTTGGTGGTCTTGCCCTTGGGAACTTGGGACAAGCTACTCTCTCTCACCCAGGACCATGGGCTACATCACTGAAGATGAGATTTCCATCTCATGATTTTAAGGGAGTCCATAAACCCTCAATGCTCAATGCTGGAAGGTGAGGCTCACTGAAGCCCGATGTTACGTCAGGACTCTAATGCTGCCCACCAAAGAATGATCTCTAGGAACTGCAGCTCAGAAAAGACTAGAAAGTTTCCACACACATCAAGAAGTAAGTCCAAAATAAAAATGACAGATGCTGAGGAAGTAGGAGAGGAGGAAAAGGAAGAAGGGGGATGAAAGATGGAGGGAGGGAAGGAGAAAATATATGGAGAAAGCAAAGGAAACAGCTAAAATTCCACCATCTTTTAAATTGGACATACCTGTTAATTCATTCACCATCAACTTCAGGGTCCTCTGGATCACTGTTATTTCACATCCCCTCCCTTGACCCACAACAGCCACCCACCTGTAAGACACCTCCATTTCTGTCTTTGACTATAGTTAACTTAGTAACTATTCGGTTTTTAAACAGCTTTATTAAGGTGTGATTTACATACTACAAAATCACTCAAAATTCCTGTTACTGGGGACAGAATGAGCAATTTGTTGCTAAATAAAGGTTTTAGGAACAAAGGATTCTGTTGTGTTTGGGGACTGTCCCTGAGGAATGGCCCTGGGGACTTGATGCTTGGATCCCTTCCTGAGAAAGAACGAAGGGCTGATTCCAGGAGGCAGAGCTGACTGTGTGCCCAGGTTCTAGACACTGCAGCAGCTGGAGGAGTCCCATTGCATTGCACAAATTATTTCTCTGAGTGTAGCTGAAAGGGATTGTAGGCTATAATTAGAATAATGCCCTGCAGGATTACATTCACAAATGTAATTACATAATCGTTTAGAACTAGATGGCACTGTGAAAGAGTTTCCTGAGGAGTGGGTGAGGGGCAGTACCAGGCCCCCTGTGGAGCCAATGATGCAGAGACCTCTTTCTGATGCCATATTAGCATAGAAATAAAGTCAAATGTGAAGATCCTCGTTTAACTCCTCAGCGGGCTTGCCCGAGGCCTCAGAAGACCACATATTTGATAGGGAATGCGGAAGCTGAAAGATAACCCACACTGGACTGTCAATCAGTGTTCACAAACCCTCAGAAGGGAAACGGTGGTCGGCTACTCATGTTTGTTGCGTGGAAATCTTGCTGGTGGCATCAACATGGTGGCAAGTTCTGTGAACTAGTCACACCAGAAACACGCAGACAACCTGCTGTCTTATTCTTTCAAAGCCAGAGGGACACTCAGTATTGGGGGCTCTCCAAGTACCATCTATTGAAGGAACTGAAATGCTTGAGTTTTGCTCAAGTGTGACATTTTACACCCCAAATCAGGGTGGCAACAATCACCTGGAGCTGTCAACTCTGATAGAACTGTTCTGTGTGCTTTCCAAAACTTTGTAAAGTGTTCCGTATGTTTACAGGCATAACTGAGGAGGCATATTTTCTTACTCCAAGTGTCCTACATTTAGGTCCTGAAAACAAAATAAAATAAAATAAAATAAAATAAAAGTTGCCAAATAAGTAGAGTACAGCTTGTGAAAGCCATGACGATAAATCACATTAATTTGGACCCCATTAATCTGAATCATGCACTAATCCCATAGGCCTGGAGAAAGCTTAGCTTTGAAAAAAGAGTTTGCTTCCTAAGCAAAGGAGGGTGCTGTGACAAGTCATAGAAAGTGTAACATCCTCAGAAGCAGAGGTAGTTCTTAAAGAAAACCTGCTCAGTAAGATATGCCTGTCCAAGAGTCCTAATCCCAGGCTCACTCTGTGCCTCAGCTATCAACCAACATGCTAATTTACAATAAAGTGGGCATCTTGGGGACCTCCTTAAGTCTAACCATTGATATAGCCTGAGGCCTGGAGAAAAGAGGGAGTCAACAGCCCAGTCTGGTGATTCAATCATTCATTTACCATCCAGCTTCTGGTAGGTCTCAGGTTAGCCTCTTACTGGAAGACTTTAGACAAGTTGCCTGATGGGGGAGCAGAAGGCTGGGGGTCTCACTCACTCACCAAGTTTATGTAAGACTGGCCTAAAGAAGTCCAACTCTGTACTCTGTGTGAGTCCAGTGCCTCTCCCCGATCTTCGCAAATTTCTTGAGCATCCTCCCACCCAATCCTCACTGAATGGACTAAGATGCAACACTAGCCCTTCTCAGCTTACACACATACCTTTGGGAGGCTTTGCTGAAAGTCACCTTCTCAAGAATGCGACCAGTCTTCATGATCCCCTTGGCAGCATGGAGATGCTCTCCTGAGAACTCATTCAGGTGTTTCCTGGCTCTTCGTTGAAGACACAGAAAAGAATCAGGATAAGCCACTATGAAGCAAAGTTGGATTTGTTAAGAAAATGTTGGGTTGGGCCTGGTAGCCCAGGCCTGTAATGCCAGGTATTCATGAGGGTGAGGTAGGAGGATCACAAGTTCAAATCCAGCCTAGGCAACTTAGTGAGACTCCATCTCAAAATTTTAAGAAAAGTGTGTGTGTGTGTGTGTGTGTGTGTAGTCAGATACATAGTTCAGTAGCAGAGCACTTGCTGGCATGCATAAAGCCCTATGTTCAATGCAAAATACTTCAGAAAAGGAAATGGATACAAGGCCTAACAAAAGGACAGTTGTACACAATGAAGGGCAGGTACAAGCTTCAAGAGAGAATCTCAGTTAAATATGAATATCCTAACAGAACTATATGAGTTCAGTGGCTTTTGAAATTACTGTGTTCAAAGGATATAAAAGATTACACAAAATAAAGATTACAAAAAACTTCTAAGGAAGTTTTCATTAGTAAATGAGATTATAAGGAGTTTATAACACACATTGTGCAGGTTTACAGGCTGACAAGATAAGTAAAAAACATAGATCAGGGCTGAAGAAATGGCTTAGTGATTAAGAGTACCTGTGGCTCTTGCAGAGGACCCAAGTTCGGTTCCCAGCATCCATGCCAGTAGTCTCACAACCTCCTGTAACTCCAATCCCTAGGGATATCATGTCCTCTTCTGACCTCTGTGAGTACCTGCATATATATGGCATTACACTCATGCTCACATAAATAAAAATTAAAAAGTAAATATTAAAAAAAAACTAGGGTCAAAGGAATTCTTACTATCCATAGGTCAGAAGGAGGTCAAGGCATGTTTTGCCTATAATCTTGGATTATAGTTTTGTTGATTAGCTTCTCAGAAAATGACAAGTTTATAGATGAAAAGAGAGAAGGTCAAACTCAAGGGCTATCCTGTGTTTTGACCTTAAATATGGCTCGTTGCTATTTTAACATTTTTTCTTGAAGTGACTCACAAAAGGAATTTAAAAAAATCTTCACAGTGATTTTTGCTGCTTTTGTTAGTTTTGCTGAAATTCTTTTTTGTTTTGTATTTTCTGTCCTGGGGCTTGAACCAAGTGCCCAGCACAAGCTAGACAAAGGCACCACCACTAAGCTGTGTCCCCAGCTCTCTTTGTCATTTTATTTTTTATTTCTAGACAGGGTCTGGTTAAGTACCCCAAGCTGGGCTTTACCTCTTGCCTCAGCCTCTACCTGGGACTACAGGCCTGTGCCATGAGGACAAGCTAGAAGTTCCTGCCTATCAGCTAGCAGGGATGAGAGGCTCTTTTCCCTTCCTGTGTTTCCGAAACTTTCCCACCTTTGATCCCACTTTAAGCCAATCTTGGGCTGTGGAGAACAGGAGATGTAATTAGCTCCAGGCAATGTCCCAGGAAAGGGGCTGCAGCGAAATCTTTAGGCAGCAATGGGCAGCAGTCTGCAGAGTAAGATCTGGCCAATACACCCCATAGGGAAGGAGATATTGTTCCAAAGTTTCCACAGAAAATCTCAGCCTGGTCCTCAGCATCCTGCACCCTTGTTTCCAAGGGTGTCACTTGCCAGCAACTCTCAGTACCCTCACTCACCCTGACCCCACCTTGACTCCCTGGCTCTTTCCTCTTTCCATTGTCTGCCTCTTACCTTAGTCCTCCCTCTGTCTCTGCGGCAGCCACAGCAACAGAAGCTCCCTCTGAGGAAGCTCTTCCTCCCTCCATTCATTGTTTCCCTGGCTGCCCATCCCTCCAGTCAGTAGGAAAATAATCTACACACTCTTAGAGGGAAGCAGGGAGGAGTCATGACCTACTTGGATTCAGACTCCTCCTCAGCCTGCTTCAGTTCAGGGGATTACTGAGCACTGAGGGCATTGAAAATGGAAAGCTGAAATTTGGAACCACATATTTCCACATGGGAGCAGTTCACAGGCTGGCAGTCTTGGGCTATGACTGAACTCAGGGAACATGAGAAACGCTCGCATAGAGTGTGTCTTTAACCTGACTGCCAGCTCACTCCAGAAGTACAGAAAAAGGAAAAAGAAACTGAGAGAAGATGACATGGTGGGTGCAGAGGGGAGGAGAGTTGTAGGTGGGGCACACACTGAAGGAAGGGTAGAGGGTGTAGGTAGAGAAGGAGAGAGTAGGAAGGGAGAGGGGAAGGTGGGGAGGGGAGGGGAATGAGAAAGGAGGGAGAGGGAGAGAATGAGGAAGGGGAGGAAGAAGAAAAGGGAAAGAGGGAGGGCAGGACAGGGGAAGTGGGGGAGGGTCAAATAATGCTTCATGCTAAAGCCCGTGGAAAACAGCTCAAAGGGAAAGCCACATATGGTTCAAGTATTCCTTAAAATAGAAAAATTGAGAAACTAGCATCCTTCACTACAAAAAAATTTAGGCAATGTAGTATCCCTGATTCTTAAAAAGAAAGCTATTTTACAATAAAGTAGAGCACCAGAGAAGAAAAGCTTGAAAAGGAAAATCTGTCGGGAATGGGGAAAGGTAAGCACTGAATGTAACAAAACCTGAAATTAAAGGAGGCCTGTAGAAGAGAATCCTAGCATCCTGAGTCAACAAAGCATAAGGAGACCCACTCACCTAGTAAATAAAACCTGGTGAGGATCCTTCATCAAGAACCGATTGCCTGCCATGCAGTATTCCCTGCATGCTGAAACTCCACCCTGGAAATGGGTTGAAGTCAAATGGCTCCTAGTACATGGTGGATTTCAACTCCTTTTCACCCCTCTTAATCTATAGCCTCTTTTAAGAACAATGAGTACTTGGGGCTGGGGAGAGTCTCAGTGTGTAAAGTGCTTGCTGTGCAAGTGTGGGGACTAGAGTTTGCATTGCTGGCACTTATATATTTATGGCTCCATAACCTCTCCAAATAGTACCACCACCTGGAGACTAAATGTCTATGGGGGGACAGTCCTCATTCAAATCACCCTACTACAAGAGGTTCAGGTACAGACACATGACTTCATTTGGTTGATGGCATTCTACCTAAGATGTTTTCTGACAAATGCTGGTGAAGCAGACACTCCATCTGTGCAACCAATGGGATTGGATAACAGCCTGTGGACAAAGATGGCATCCACACAGTAGAGCCTACTTCAGGGGGAGGGTGGGGGAAGGGGGATTAAGCCCAGAGAAATGACAAACAGAAAGCTCTCCAGGGGTAGAACTCCTACATCATGCCTTGGCTGAATCCTTAGCCTTTGGTCACTCAATCGACTGCCCTATTGCTTGATAAGCATATGTTTTAGTTCTCTACCAACTGCATCATTCCAGTCAAAGCGGCGTCCATGGCCTCCCAGTTGGGGTTTGGGACTATTTTCATCCTAGAGTTTTATTTTGCTACTTGCACACCTCCATACCAACAAGTGACAGTTGGGTACAGTAGTTAGCCTGCAGGGGAGGCCCCTAAGCTGACATATAGGACAGCCCCATGACAAGGAGTGCCAATTTACCTGTGCTCATCTGCAGTCTTGTTTTTTGGAGAAGCTGTTCCTGCCTTGGAGACCAAAACAATTTCTCGGACTTGAGAAGAAAAAACTTTGACTTAACTCCAATTTCCTGGTAGGACATTTTTAATGGAAAACACGTGTTTTGTTCAAACATCAATTAATGGAATTGGTTCTATGTGGAGATATGAGCTCATTCAGAAGGCTATCCTTGGTGAAGATGCATGCCAGACTAGAAGGCACTAGAGGGTCTCGAGGGCCCCAGAAAATGAGATGACTAAGAGGGTAAGACTTACTTGAAACCTGGCAAAATGCTGTTGGAATTACTAGTCTATTCTCAGCATCTCCTGCAAGCTCAGGAAGATGGGCTCTATGTGGCCCAGCAGGCCTAGTGCTGGGTACCAAAGTAGCAGATGCCTGGGTAGATGGATGAAGCCCCTGCTGTGTGCCTTGCATGGGTCTTGGCTCTGGAACTCTGGGGAGTTTAGGACAATGGGATTCCCACTCTGATGGTGCTCATTATTTCAAACCAGTCTTTAGGTGAGGGGAAGGAGATGGCTTCCTGGTAGAGGCTGTTACATCAGCAGCATCCCGCATCTCAGGCAAGCTTGCCGGCCAGAACTGCATGACCTTCTAAGCAGGACTAAGTGTCTGCTGTCTGGGTTGATTTCCTCCAATGTCTGCTTGGTCTGGCATATTCAGATTTCCCTGAGCAGAACTGACAGAAGGAGCATCGAGAGGCTACCCAGATGAGGAGCATGGGGGAAGGAGCAACCCTCTCCTGAGTACACATAGTGACTGGATTTAGCCTGACCCCCATCTGTCCTTCTCTGCAGTGGGTATTCCCAGTTGTCCCTGTGCAGCGTGGTGTCATGAATCATTCTATGGGAACCTCGACCCAATTGTTATGGACAGACTTGGGTGTGATAACTCAGGGCTTGCAGTGTTGGGGATGTCATACGCAAGTAAGTTCCTTCCTACCCTGCTGTCAACTCTGAGACTCTGTATATCACACCAGAATGTCTTGAAAGACCTTTCACCAGCCATGGACCACCTTGATTTTTGTACCTTGACTACTCAGGTGTTCAAGGTCACATGGCTCCCAGCAACTTCCTGTTCTGGCTGACTTTAGAGGAGTTACAAGAGCTAGGTGTGGTAAGGTACCAGGAGGGAGGCTAAAACATGAGGAAAGCAACTTCAAAGCCAACCGGAGACTTACTGTGAGACTCTGAGCCAGAGATATAGCTCAGCAGCAGAGCCTCTGCTTTGCCTACACAAAGCCCTGAGATCATTTTCCAGCACTGGGGGGAAGAAAAGGTGGAGTGTGTGGCTCATTGGTAGAGTACATGCTTGCATATATGAGATTCTAATGCCTACTATTACCAAATGAAAAGCCTGATTCATGTGCATCTGAGTACCAGATACTCTTTTACCCTCTCCTGGATCATGAGAAAAAGTGAGGAAGAGAGATGGCTCTCCTTTTTACCAACGGACAAACTTAGGCTCAAAGAGAAACAATGGCATTCCAAAGTCACAGGGACCTGCAGCAATTACCCTGTGAACCTCGAGCCCAGCATGCTCTTCATGGCACACTGAGACATAACAGCCACACAATATTTCCCCCCATCCTGAGCAACTAAAGCAATTGTCAGAAATACCAGAGACAAGATCACGTGCAGAAAGGAGCAGAGATGGGCCCTCTACAGTCCATGAAGAGTCCATTTTCCCAACTCTCCTCATGCAGAGGATACACCTATAATACTGGGGTGGAATCCAGGGCTGTGTGTGTAGGGCTAGACCCCTAACACTCATTACCTATCATTTAGACACAGGGTCTCACTGCATTACCCAGGCTTATTTTAAACTCAGTAGCCCTTAAACTTATGATCCTCCTGCTTCAGCTTCCAAAGTAGCTGGGATTATAGGCCTGGCCCACTAGGTCCAGCACAAATGTTTTTTTTAAGTGACAGATCAAATCGTTTCTGATGTCTTCTGTAGTTGCATGTCAGGAGCTGATGCTAATACATTGTGAGAGGCAGGCACAGTGGAACAAATGTGAAATCAATGCCATCTGTCTCCAAAAAAACTACTCTGGATTCTAAACATCACTGAGCCATGATGCAAGCAGATTTGGGAGCAACAGCCCCCACAGAAGCAGAGAGAGAGAGAAAATGTAAAGATCCATTTCTGATCTGAAGAAATTCATTTTTGATTGTCAAAACCCCAAATAAGTGATTGGGTCATTTCTGAATGATCATTCCCTTTTGAAACCCTCATCTAATATAAGTTTACAGTTCTGTCATCTATACTTGGCAGCGAGATGGTCTGTGGTGGGATAGCATTAGGAACTTCCTCCATAAGAGATGTGGAGCTCAGGAAGAGGCTGAGCAGCAAGCCTGGTTTACATGAATGTCCGTGTCGAACATTCATCTGTCCCTGTCTTAGGCTAGACAATAAGACAGCCCCAAAGTCTCTCACAGGCTAGGGGGTCTTAGCAGATGGACTCAGCCTGGTTCCTTGTTAGAAGTCAGGTCTGGGGACCCAAGTGCAGAGAAGAAAAGCATCCATTACTTTTGAGAAGCTGTGACCGCAGAAGCAACTAAAGGGAAGAAGGGCTGGTTTGGGCACCGCTTCAGGGGAGGGAAGGCATAATGTAGGTCCTGGCAGCATGTCAAGGAGACTCTCCACTTCTCAGCAGATCAGGAAGCAGACAGCACAGCCAGAACCAGGGAAAAATATCCTTCATCATCTACTTTTGGAGACTCGGGTCTGTTAGCCAGGCCCCAACTCCTAAAGGCTTTGCAATAGCAGGAGATCTGGGAACCCAGCATTCAAAAGGTAAGATCTGAATCATGCCAGACGTCAAGACCTCACAGACCCATCAGGCAGGGAACCCACCAGGCTGAGTCAACAGGTCAAGACAGTTCTAGAAGTCTAGGTCCAGAGGACTCCAGGAAGTATGGAGTAGAGCCCAGCATCTGCTCCCAATTCCCAAGGCCATGACCCTTCTAGTTCTGTCATCCTGGAAATCTCATGAGCCCCTGAAGGCAAGCACCCACCCTTTTCCCACTTGGTACCAGGCCACTTGGTGACCTCTTACCCCAAACACTGCCAGGACAGAATGTCTGATCAGATGTGTGTGTGTGTGTGTGTGTGTGTGTGTGTGTGTGTGTGTGAGAGAGAGAGAGAGAGAGAGAGAGAGAGAGAGAGAGAGAGAGAGAGAGAGAGAGAGAGAGGGAGAGAGAGAATGTGTTCACAAACACCATGTGCAAGGGACAGTTTGAGAAAACTCAAGCCATTGGAGTGGTTATTCCCACTTCTGTGGACTGTCCTGGTGCTCTGACACATGAGGTGCCCAGCTACAACCAGATTCTTTCTCACCAACACACAGAATGGGTGACATTCATACAGCTTCTTATTGTCCCACCTCCTCTGATCAGCTTGTGTGAGCTGCAGCTGAAGGAGTCATAGCCCTGGTTCTTCCGATGTTCTCTTCAGCCTGCATCCCCTGAACACTGCTTGGGCCTGCCTTGAAGGACGGGTGGCAGGTGACACCCATTGCACTGAGGCAGATCTACAGAAGGATATGCTTCCTTGCCACTGCCATCATTAGGGTTACCAAAGGAAGGGCCTTTGTGGCTGCACACATATGGCTTAATGTGGATATGACAGTCAGGACCCTTGGTGACAAGTGACAGAAACAAATGGAACCAGTTCATCAAAGAGGGAGGATTAGTGGATCAGAAGGTCAAACCACAGGAGGGGCGGTAGTTCTGTGTGGATAATGGTGGTCAGCAAGGACCTTGTCCCTCCTGTCCACTCTTCACAATAGCCAGCAGAACTCTCAGAATTGCTCCTCTGAGGCCAGGTTGGGACAACTGCAGCTCCAGGCTCACAAGTCTGTAACTCCCTGTTGAAGGCAGAGGCAAGGGGGAACGGAGGGGAACTTGGTATGTTGCATGTGCTCCGAGTCTCATTATAGTTTGAATGTGACGTGCTCCCTATTGGAAGTGCTGTCTAGGAGACTATGGAATGTTTGGACATGCTGGCAGACAGGCCACTAGGGGCAGGCCTTTGAGGGCCACAGTCTAGGCCTCATGTCTAGTTTTGTTCTCTGCTTCCTGTCTGCCAGAGGTGCTGTGAGGAGCCCAGCCCCCTGCTCCTGCCTCCATCAACAGCCCCATGCCTTCCTCACCATGATAACTTCTAAAAGTGTAGGTCAAAAAAATCATTCCTCCTTCAAGGTGTTTCTGGCAGGTATTTTGTCATCGGGACGAGAAAAGTCACTGACATGGATATCAGTGACTTCAGCCAAGCCCCAAGCAAGGAATGGAACTGCAATAGGAAGCAAGGAGGAACTTCCCAAAAGAGCAGAAAGGCAAAGGGAGGCTGCCCAAGATGGTACCTTGGCATCTGGCTTCTGCAGCCTCCATAGCATACTGGAAATTCCCTTTGCTCTGTGGCTTCTTTGTAGCCAAATAGTTGAGCTTGGGCTGGGTGGCCCAGGTGTTGATAAATGGCTTCTTGGCCATGTGCTACACTACAGAGAGGCTGATGAGCAATGAAGAGGGATAGTTGCAGAGTATCCACTCCAGCTCCAGCTGAGTGCTCCAGAGCAGGGAACTCAGAACAACATGGGGTGTTGCCAGGCACTGCAATGGGGACCACCATGGAAGCCTGCAGGTAATGTGCTTGTTAATGCTTTAACTCTTCTGGTGCTAGCCAGCCCTGGCAACTCCAACATTTCTCCACACAGCCTCGAAATTGCTGACAGGTTCCCTGGCTCCTCCCTCCAGGACATTTGCATGCTGACTGCATTTGGGCCAGCCCACCCCCATCACAGGAGCCATCATATACAGACCCATTTCCTGTGGCCTGACATGACCATAGGCCACCATGGAGCTGTGGTGGCCTACAGAAGACCCTGGCCTGAAGTCATTGCAATAAAAAGCAGACCCACACTGTGACAACCCTGTCTATGGTAATGGAGATAGGGCTGTGGACATTCCATCCTGGGGTTAGGCAAACTCTCATCTGGTATTCCATCAACCACTCCTGCCCTGCATCAGCTGTACATGGTCCTGGGAAACACTAGGGTACATAGAATGTGGAAGTGAACTAAGGGATGGTTTCAGGGCTGCAGTTTTCGTGAGTCCTGACCTATGCTTGGGTAAGACTTCTCATTGATGCAGCTGCCTTAAGTCAAGAACGCTCCTGATAACCTCTTCGGTTCACTAAGCTTCACTTAGGTGAATCTTTACTTTGGTCTGTCATTGATGATCTATACCTGTGTTACACTAGATGGAGTGGGCAGATATTTGTCCATACAAGAGTAAAGCCTGAGAATGCAAAAACAGATTTGTTTTGTTTAGTCTTGGTCTCCCTTCTCTCTGTCTCTCTGTGTGTCTCTGTCTTTCTGTCTCTGCCTCTCTCTCTCTCTCTCCCTCCCTCTCTCTTTTCTGGTTGTTGTAGGCTCTTTAATTTTTTTGAGACAGGGTCTTGCTCTGTAGCCCAGGCTAGCCTAGAACTGTCAGTTCTCCTGCCATAGCCTCCCATAGCTGGGATTAGAGGTATTCATCACCACATCTGCTCTCAGGTAATTTTTTAGGGAAAAAGGAATTAAGAAAGGCAAAGGACAACATATAATGTGGTCCTGAGCCATTACTGTTGGGAGAAATGGGGTCCCAGCCCATGGGCACCTCTGAGCCACTGTACAAAACAGGTCTGGGAACTGCCCACCCCAGAGGGAAGGAAACTGGATATTTAGCCTCAATTCAACTAGTCCAGCTCTGGGCTGCTCCTGGAGAGAAAGATACCCACAACTCCCCCGGTCAATGATCCATAGCTAGATAGCTCAAAAGAAACCAGGGTGCAGATACTGCACCTAAGAGGTGACCTGGGGTGAGGTAACTTGTGAATGATGAACTTTAGGCTTCAGGCTCCAAGTAGGATTTATGGGTGTGAACATAAACTCCCAGTTGACAGGGGGAAGTTTTAGTGCCCATGGAGAAGCCTAAGTCCAACTCCAAAATGACTAAAAGTCAAGAGGAACCTCCTGCCAGGCTCCTGTCAATCTGCTGTAAATGTTAGAAGCTACAGGTCCGAGTTGGTTGTTCCAAATAATTGCCCCAGAATAGAATTCTCCCCCTACCAGGTCCCTACAGGCAAAGATGGGGTGGGGCACCAGCATGGTCCACTGTGTTAAATCCAGTCAGATAATTGTCTTGTCTGCATTGTAAATTACTTTCTTCCAAGGAACACATTAAGGCAAAATGTTGGGGGCTTTTAAAAGAGAAAAGCCATTTTCCTCGCTAGTATTATTTTTGATGAGCTAAATGGTGTTGGTTCTTAAATTGCAATGAAGGGAGAAAGCACGTAGAAGCTATGGACAATTTTAATTTTCAACAATTGTGAGGTGAATAATACTGCCGATGCTGTGAAGAGCTTCTACTGTGGTTTATATTCATTTGCCTAAAAAATCAGCTCCAGGCTTCAATGTTGAAGAATTAGAAGATGTCTTGGGTCTGTTAGTATGCATCCTGTATATCCCATGGGCTTCTCAGGGAAAGGACCCTGGCTGTAGTCATTGTCAGAGTCAAGGGGTGCCGGTGGCCCTCACAGAAAACAGCAATTAGAAGAAGGTTCATTTGATGAGCTTAATCACAGCCTGCCACAACACAAGGAGAGCCCTGTCCTTTCTGCAAATGAGTCCATGGCCAGCCAGAATCAGGACCTCTCCCCACTGGACATCCAAAGGAGCATTGTAGCCAGCAGGATATGAGTCACATTAAACTCATAGTCCATTCTTCCCCAGTGTCTGATAATAATAGACATGTGGTCTTCAAACCAAGAAAGTCTCTCTGGTTGAGTGCTGATGGCACATGCCTTTAATCTCAGCACTTGGGAGGTGGAGGCAGGTGGATCTCTGTGAGTTCAGGGTCAGCCTGTTCTACAGACTAAGTTCTAGGACATTCAGAGGTATCTACCCCAAGGTCAGAGTACTCTGTAGTCCATCTCAAGTCCAAAAGGGTCTAGGCCACAGGAAGTGTGCATCCTTTCTCAGGACAAACTTCCTTTTACATTATAGAGACCAGAGACCATGGAGAAATCCAAGCATGCCTGCCCAGCCCTGCACTTCCCAGCCTCTTCTGATCTATCCCCAGCTCTGGCTCCAAGAACAGCTCCTTTATACCCTGCTATGGCTTCAATATGAACTATTCCCACAGTCTTCTGCATTGAGTGTTTGTCCTTAATGGGTTTCTGTTGCTGTGATAAACACTGACCAAGACCTACTTGAGGAGGAAAGGGTTAATTTCATCTTACAATGCCCAGTTCACAGTCAATCACTGAGGGAGGTCAAGGCAGTAACTCAGGACAGGAACATGGAGGCAGGAACTGACACAGAGACCACAGAGGAATGCTAGGCTGCTTACTGGCTTGCTCACCTTGTTTTTTTCATACAACTTAGGACCACCTACCCAGAGCTAGTACCATCTACAGTAAGCTGGGCCCTCCTGCATCAATCATTAATCAATACTATGTCCCACAGACTTTTCTATAAGCAACATGATGGAGGCAATCCCTCAATTCAGATTCCCTGTTCCTAGATGATTCTAACTTGCATCAAGTTGAAAACACAAAACAAAACAAAAAAGCACAGGCTTGTTTCTGAAGGTAGAAACTAAAGGAGAGGGGACCCAGCAGGAGGGAGTAAGTAACCATGTATCCTTGGGAGTGTCTTTTCCCTGCCTTCCCTCCCTTTCCTCTCTCTCTCTCTCTCTCTCTCTCTCTCTCTCTCTCTCTCTCTCTCTCTCTCTCTCTCTCTCTCTCTCTGCCTCCCCCTCACTCTCCTCTAGCTCAGACCTTTCCCTTTCTCTCCTAGCTCACTGCCACAACCACCCACCTCAAAGATGTTTTGCCCAAGGGCATGGGGCCAGGCTAGCAAGGACTGAAACTAACATCTTTGTTCCTTTAAGTTGCTTTTCTGTAGAATTTAGTCATAGAGACTTAAAGGCCTTCAACTGTGGACTCTACTGCCCCGAGTAACTTTGCACCCTGAACATCTGTGATGACTCAGCTCTTCCAACACTGGGCCACAGGCCAGCAAACTTTTACCTGTAAGAATCCTTCACCTGCTTGCCTACCCCCACAGCTCCTCTCCAAGCCTTGGTTCCTGAAGAGCAGGGAGATGTGGTGGAACCTGTGTCTAGAGACATTCATCTACACTGGAGGCTCATTTGTAGCAAGAGCTCTGCATGATCATATGCTCAACACCTCCCAACTCTGCACCCATTCCTGCAGTTCCAAAATCCACAGCTCACCATTCCCTGAATGCTGTACTCATCTGCACTTTAGGACTTTTGCACGACCTTTCCCTCTGTCTGGGATGCTTTTCTCTGTTTTCTGTACATCTGTACCTCCACCTTGTCATCTAGATGCAACGTTCTCAGGGTAGCATTCCCTGGTATTGCTTCTAAAGTACTCTGAGACATGCAATAGCACACTCTGTTTTCAACTTTCTATATAGACTTCAGCACTGGTTTCCATTTTATCTGCTTGTTCATGAACTATTTCCCCTCCAGCAATATAAAGACAAGACTAAACAAGATAGATACCCAATAAATGCTTGTCATTTTAATAAAGAAAATAATTTTTCAGGCAGAGGACATGGCAGCAGGAACCAAGCTGTCCAGAAAAGCAATGGAGCCTACTGGCTTTGAGGACAAGCTTTGGAGTAATAGATGCAGACCGCCTGCTGTGTAGTCCTGGGCCAGTAACTTGACCACCATGAGACTCAGCTGCAAAGTTGGCCACAATCAGAGCTCATGCTGCCAGCTGATCTTGATAGAGATGGGATTTGCAAGGAACTGGGAATAATGGGTTAAGAACAAATCTTAACCTTCCTTGAGGGCAACAGGTCAGAGGCCAGGGCTGACTAATGGGAAGATGAGGATGGTTGCTGTGGGGGTGGGGGTGAGGGTCAGGTAGCCCTGACCAGTAGAGGTCTCTGCAACTGATGAAGCACCACGGGAAGAGGCCTGTCCCTGGGGAGACAAGAGACAAAGAGCTGGAGACAAGCACACTTGCCTGCTTTGGCAGTCTCCAATGCCCTCCTTAGAGTGAAGAAAAAGCCTCCGTCCCTCTGGGGGCTCTGTGTTTTCTTTCCATTTTTAAGTTAATTTGGTTCTGAGACCTCAGGCCTATGCAACCCTGCCCCATTGCAGTTGCTGGTACGCATCCTCTAGCCTCTGAGAGCCTGGAAGCTGGTGAGAAAGAAGCCAGGCCTGGAACTGTGGACTTACTGACAGTCCTCCACTCTCACACCCTCTGGTAGGCTGTGAGAGAAATTCAGAGGCTCTGAAGGACAGGCATCCTGCAAGCTCAAGCTTCAAAGCCCACCACCCCCTGCAGTTCCTGGACCCCGGCCAAGGCGCTTCCGTCAGCCTCTGGGCTCTTTGGACATAGCCGGGATTGTCTGGACCAGTGAGCCACAGCTGAGCGGACAAGGCCCGGCTGTTCCTGGAGACAAGTGCTCAGCTTTCTTTCCACATGAAAAGGGAACCTGTGTGGCCTAGAAGAGTGGGAGGAAGAGGGAAAGGCCAGGGGAGCTGCATGCAGGACTGTAAGCATCCCTCCTTGTCACCCCATCCTCCAACACAATGCCCTGGGTAGCCAGGTGGGGCTGGGGGCAAGCAGGCAGCTCTTGTTACCCAGCAAACCACTCAGCCTTGGCTGGACACCAGCCACACCAAGGACTCAGGCCCCAGGAAGTCTGAAACCAGATCTTGGTCCCTGACCCCTGTGTGACCTTGGGCTAGCCCATCCCTAGTGTGGCTAGAGGCTTGTCCACTTCAAAAGTGAAATATGGATAATTTTACTCCCTTATAGAAGGTCAGCTTCAAGAAAAAAGATAGGCCATTTCCTAGGAAGTTCAGACCCCTACTAACACAAGGAAGCAGGGCACAGTAGGCACAGCCATTGGCCCTTGTAGGTACCACTCTGCATGTCCTGTCTAAACCAGGGAGAACCCCACCCCACTCTATGGATCCCAAGTGCATTGCCACCAGAGGGGAGGCCTTGGGAGCTCTCCTCCTATGGCTACCAGGACCACAGACTAGCTAAAGGAGCTTCCTCAATCATGTCTCCTCTTTATCACAGTTTTATACCTGTCATTATAAGGACGACATCTGCTTGTTTACATGCATGTTTGTGTTTGTGTGTGTGTGTGTGTGTGTGTGTGTGTGAGAGAGAGAGAGAGAGAGAGAGAGAGAGAGAGAGAGAGAGAGAGAGAGAGAGAGAGAGAAGGGAGAGAGAAAGTGGGGGGGAGAAAGCCCACAGTATAGTCCCCTCTCTGCTGACTTCACCTTAGACTCTGCAGCTGAATAAAACAAGAAGACCCTCCTGAACCTCAGGCCCTTGGGAACTCAGCTTCAGAGTATGTAGGATCTGCTTGCTAAGATGGTCGAGTTCATGGCTTCAGAAGAGGGACAGAATACAGGTCAAGGTAAAGCTGTCTGAAGGTATCCAGGGCTTCTAGAATGGGATATTCAAAGTATCAATTCCAGCTTGGTCTGGGTGTAGCTCAGTGGGAGAGTGCTTGCCTAGCATATACAAGACCCTGAGTTTTCCCCATCATCAGGGGTGCTTGACTTACCTGGGTGTAGTAGCACAGACCTGTATTCCCAGATACTCAGGAGGCTAAGGCAGGAGGGACATAATTTTAAATCAATGCTTAAAACCTTGACAGATTGTAACTGATGAGAAATCACAGTCCAACTGGGTGTAGTAGCAGAAAGGATGGGCAGGAGATCATAAAAAAAAGATGGCTCCAGCTATCTGCACACCTGCTTCGTTCTCCTGGTTTCAAGGCCTGCTTTCCTGGTAACTTAGCATAGACTCTCCAATGCCATGCAACCACTGTGGCCAGGCATTAGAGGTCCTGGTTGGTAAGGACCAGGTCACCTTTCTGTATCAGAGGCTAAGGGATGGAGACTAGGCACACTTGCCCAGTAAGAACAAGGTGGAGGCAAGGTTTATCTTATCCATATAGTACCTTGTCATCCATGGGACTCAGGTGACAGGGTAAGCTATCCCCTGTTCCCCCAGGAGAATGAAAGCCAAGGATTTTATCTCCAGTCCTCTTCTCTCAAGACTGCCATTTGTTGCATTGTAATTGAGATGTTTCTGAGAGGCCCATTCATGTGACTGCAGAGCCACCTTTAGGACAGGTGATGTCTGTGCCTGCTCAAAGAGCGCTCTCTCTCTCTCTCTCTCTCTCTCTCTCTCTCTCTCTCTCTCTCTCTCTCTCTCTCTCTCTCTCTCCCTCCCTCTCTCTCCTTCCAGTTGTGGGTGCACAGAAGCTCCCAGAGACATGAGCCAGGACCTCTGCAAAGCCGGCAAAACCCAGGCCATGTTTTACTGGGGAAATGGAAGTCGTTAGCTCCCATTTTAATTTAACAAGCCCAATTTTATAAATAAGAGTGAATTTTCCCAGACTATTATTTCTAATTATGCATTTACATCAATTCACATTATGTGGTTGATGAAATGTTAATACCAGAGGCAATTTTCTGCTGACGGGTGGCCTGGAGAAGAGCTTTCTTCACATTACAAGTCAATATTTTTGGAAATAATTACCCAGTTGCTCACCAGAGACAGGACTGACTAACCCGGTGGCGGTGTCTACATAGTCCCCAACTTGAGATGAGAGAGAAAACGCTTCATTTGGAAGAAAGGAAAGAAGAGACAGCAGGCACACAGAGGCAGGTCTGGAGAGCAGCCTCTGCTGCTCAGCAGACAGGCTTAGTCTCTGTTCTGTGCCACTCCTGTGTCCTTCAGAGACCCCACTACGTGGGTCTGGAGCTCATGTATTCTATCTGTGAGGTGGGAGAGGTTGTGACTCTCTCACAAGCATTTTACAGTTTAAAAATGTGTGCCAATGGGTTCAAGTGTTTGAACATATGGTCCCCAGTCTGGAGGACTGTCTGGGGACAATATGAAACCTTTGGGACTGTAGCCCAACTAGATGAAGTGAGTCACTGAGAACAGGCCTGGAAGATGATGTCCATTCTATGTCTTCTCTATCAGGACATGAACAAACCATACCAAAAGTCCCCTGCCACTGTGGGCTGTGCAGCTTCAGCCGCCATGCCTTTCTGCAGTGAAACTGTGAGCCCCAAATAAATCGCCCCCCCCCACCTAAGCTGCTTCTGTCAGCTATTCTGTCCCAGTAATGAGCAAAGTAACTGGTGTACAAGTGAATACCTGTATGTCTGCACTTTTTATTAATCCAAGAAATGCTTGTTGCAGTCCAACTCTGTCAGGCACACTATAGTTGCTCCATGACTGATTATTCTGAGGGACAAGGAGGAGAAAATGCAACAGAATTTCTAGTGCATCAGGTCAGTGAGTCACTCTGACCCCAAGTGACAAAGTATCTAGGAACTAAATGACACTAGCAACAACAGAGGCAGAGAAATCAGAGAAATTTGTCTGTAGTCACAGCCAAATCCCAGAGGGAAAATGGTACAAAGACCCCTGCCCTTTAGCACGGACTTCATGACTCCAACTGACTACTGAGCACCTTTCAAACAGGAAGTTCAGTGCTCAGTGCCAGGACAGTGGGATTCCTGGGCATCAACCAGCAGAGCTGGAGGCTGGAGCTAGGGTGGTGGCTGAGCAGTAAAGAGAAAAGGACAGACCTGGGAACATCCCAAAGGTTAAGCACAGTTTATGGCAATGGGCCCAGGGAGGGACAGAAAGAGGTCATGCATTCCTCCTACTGACCTCACGGATGTCAACCTAGTGAGACATAGAAAATGGTCAGGTTGGCAGTGGACCAGGTTTGGAAGGGGGCCAGGCTTGCCAGGTGTGATGGCACAGGCCTACAATACCACCATTTAGGATTCATGAGATGGAGGCCAACCTGGACTATAGAGCAAGACCCTGTCTCAAAAATAAATAAATAAATAAATAATAACCCCTCCCCTCCCCCAGCAAAAAAAAAATAGTGTTTGGAAGACAATTTCTTTTTCTGAAGGGTAGATCCTTCTGGCACTTTCTTCCAGAGCCCAGATGGTATCTGTGGACAAACATCTCTGATTTCTCTGCACTCCCAGTATCTCTCCAATGAGCCCCCACCCCTTTCCTATCTGGTCTTCATAGGTCTTGGAATCCACAGTGTGCCCTAGGCTTCTGGAACATCTCACGCAGCCTTCCAGGCATCTGGAGGGGACATTGCCCCCCAAACAGTATGGGGAGGTTGAGCCCTCTTCTGTGGCTAGGGAAGGACCTAGGTACAGATCATTAGGCCACCTGAGCCTAGGGTTACCATCCACTAACCCCCATGGGCAACCCAGCATGGCTCTGCAGAATGTGGGCCAAGAGGGAAGCAGGCCCAGAGACTACCCTACCCAAGTGTAGATACGGGCTCCTTGAGGGAGAGTGGAAGTTAACTGTCTTAGCAATTGCCATCCATGTACACCACTTTGGTGGCTCTCAAGTTACACCTTAAAGGTTGATAAGAAATCTTAGCCACCTCTCTCTCTCTCTCTCTCTCTCTCTCTCTCTCTCTCTCTCTCTCTCTCTAAGTGAAATTACAGGGTGACTCTGAAGGTTCCTTGGGCAGAATTCTAATCTGCTGAGGCCAGGAGCCACTACGGTTGCACAGAGAGTTTAGTATATTTCTTCTCTGAATATGGTGCCTCTGCTGAGATTCCTACTAAATTGTAGGTTTACATTTAGAAAGGGGAAAAAAACAGTTAATTGCTAATTGTACTGAAAGTCTTCCTACACTGTTAGTGAGAACAGCCAGATTCTTGGGTGAAGGGCCCTTCTCCATCCTTGTGTCCCCATGTTTCTTGGCTTTCTATCCTGCCTCAGTTCCCATTTTTTCCTCTATCTGATCATACCCGGCCCTGGTATACCCTGAAAGTCATAAACATCTGCCACTGGGCAGAGAGGAAGATGCTGCAATCATGTGGGCTGGCCTATCCCTAGCAAGGAAAAGTGAACTCTGAGCCTACTGGCCCATTTGGTCAAGATCTATATGTAGTTCCTGCTGCCCCAATGCTGAGTTAGAGAGAGAACAGAGGCACAAGCCCGCATGACATAAGGCTGGGCTTTCCCCACAAAGAGAATCTCATTTGGTACTTTTGCTTTGCTTCCCAGAAAGAGGAAAATTGTATTTTAAAACATTGTTGGGAAAAATTAAGTCAGATCTGAAGTATCAAGACATTCTGCAGATGAAGCCAGGGCCTTCCGTTGCTGACAACTGCATATCTTAAACCTCCAGGTACCTTGGCCTTGACAGTGGCTCTACCTGGCCAAGCACTGCATTCACCTGACCACGATGCAGGGAAGAGCCTAGAGGAAGAGCAAAGCAGGAGTGCTGGCTCAAGACAGCCCCTCTCCCCAGCAGGGTGACCTTTTGTCAACTTCAGATGGGAACACAAATCTACCATCATCTGGATCAGCCTTGATTGGATCAAATCCCATCAGAAAAGGGAGGGAGGCAATAAAACCTCCAGAATTGATATTAAACCACTGACATTTCACAAACCACGCAGCATTGGCAGCTGCCAGTCTACCAGCAGGACAAAGTCTGAGGGGGTGATTCAGGCGTGAAGGTCACAGCAGTGCCTGGGAGCTCCTCCAAGACCTGGCCATAAGCACCAATGGAGCAGTCAAGATGGCCAGGGTCTGGCCACTCACACCAGGGCAGGTGCCCTTACACAATGCTCCCGTCCATCCTGTGCTCCTTCTGTGCCTTTGCCTGTGACTATTCTAGTATAGAGGAAAAACTGACACAGCTGTATCCAGCAAGGCCCTGGAGCTAGAGATGATGTCAAAGCAGAGCTTGGGGCTATCCTGCACTCCCCATCCTCTGGTCTCACAGTAGAGATGGGCCAGCTCCCAGAATGAGACCACGAAGTCCTAAGCTCCTTTGAGCAGCCTAGGAACTCGGCAGGGGCCACACAATGGCTTTGGCTTCCTGCCACCCATCACCCATTGAACACCAGCCACATGCTGAGCAATGTGTCTGGGCAGGTGTAAGGATGGACTGGGCACAGCTCCCACCCTGAAAAGGTTCAGGCCGTCCACAAGTCTTTCAATAACAGCTGTCCATACTAGATAGGTGGGTGGTAAGTTTCCTCAGGTCTGCCAGCTTCAGGCACAGACCCATACAGGCAAATGGAGCTGTCCCTATGCTGGCCTTGAGGTAAGTGTGCAAAGACAGTAACTCTGTGCATTAGTAAGAATGGCCCAGGGATCCACCTCAGATATCGAAAATCCTGCCCTGTCATCTCCTATGCCAACAGCAGACCACTAATCACCACACCTCCCTGCTTAGCCCAGATGACGCCTCAGAGTACTCAAGGCAGAGCTCCAGAAATCACCAGACCCTTGAGAGATGGACTGGGAGATGAAAGCAGACCTGGGCCTTCCAGAATGACAACTTAGCTACACAGGAGGACCATTCTGGGTATGAGAACGGACAAACATGAAAGGAGAAGAAATCCCCAGGAAGGCTTTCTGGCAAAAGTTTCCAGCCAGCTGAGCAGACTCTGAGCAGCAGGACTGTTCAGGACTGGAGCATAAAGGGGTATAGTTGGCTTCCAGGGCTCAGCCTTGAAGTTCCTAGACAAGGCCAGAACTAAGCTTCTGCTGAACTGCAGGGATCACACAGCCCAGAACAATGTTGAAGGGACAGAGGGACCATCTGCTTTATTGCACTATTCATAGTTACCACTAGGGCAGGAGAAAAAGAGGTGCTCAGACAGAAAGGCACACCCAAGTGTAAACATGGTCTTTTCAAGGGAAAGTTGCAATTAACTGTCTAGGACTGCCAGAGTGTCTTCTATTGGCCTTAAGGAGATGCTGGGGACAGAGACTTCTAGGTGAAGGTCCAGACAGTTCTAGAAGGATGGTACAAGCTTGGGGTCCTAGATCTGGGGCTCTCCTTTAATGGAACTGGTACATTCAGAGCGTCTTCTGAGGTCAGTGTGATGGAGAAACAAGACCATAATCTTGTAGTATGCACCCACCCTGGCAATTTACATAGCTACTGCCCAGACATCAGTTTATCCATTCCAAAGCAGCTGAGCATCCCAGCATCTTCTAACAAGAGGAGAGACTCAGCCACTGCTCCTTAGGAAAGACTTCCTGGCTGTTCTGCTCTCGGACCTGGACTTGCCCATCCCTGGATCCCCAGTTCTATGCCTTGAGTCCTATACTCACACTGGTTCCCTGATAAGAAGTCAATTCTTCAGATGGCTGGTCACTCACATGGAAACCACAGCTGGCAGAAATGGACACTTGGGAGTGCTACAAGTGATTACAGCCCCTCAAAACACCTCCACTGCCGTGTTCCAACATTATCTTGCCAAGGAGGTGACCTCCAGGTGTCTGTAAAAGACACAGGAGTGAGAGCCCTGACCCTCTGGCCTAGTCATGATCAGACAGTGATGTGTTTTCCAATCACTGTCTTTACCATTAAGGTGCAGAAAGTTCTTGGGGAAATAATAGAGTTTATCTCAAGCAGATCGATCAGCTCCATCTATCTGGCCCAAGCCTCTTAATTCTCCATAATGTCAAAGCAATTTTTGGTTAAGTACACAGTCTGTCCCCTACTAAATTAAACTAATAGATCTAGTGGGAAATAAAACCCCAAGTGCATTGAGAATATTAAAAATAAAATAATTAATTCTCTGTAGGTCTAAAAGATTTATTTTGGCGAATGATTAAATAAAACACACACACACACACACACACACACACACACACACACACACACACACACACACCACAGGGTGAGGGGACCTAAAATCCAGAGTGCTCAACTCTCCTGGTCACTTCTTGTTCTGATTCTGCCTCTGCCCAGCACCCAGGCTCAAGATCCACCAGGCAATGACTGCAATACCCCACCCTACCTCCCCACAGCACCGAAAGCCAGCAGGTATGGCTTTACAATGTTGACTGTTGCTGTCATTTCTACCCCAGGAGCTGAGTCATCAGCTCTCATGGTCGGTAACCCCCTCATCCCAATTTGGGCACTGTGGGGTTTTCACACCTGAGTATGCTGGAGGTACTTCTGCTTGCCAGGACCAGTTCTCAAAGGTAAGAGGAGTGGAGAGCACTGAAAGGTGGCAAGCTGAGGACTCAGCTGAGAGATCAGTCCATGAGAGCTGTCTACAGCAATGACTTTGCCTCTGCCTCCAATGCTGAATAGATCTGCCAATATCCCTGCTCCTACCTAGCCCCACGGACAAGCCACCAGACTTCCTGCTATCTTTGTCACAAGTCCAAAGGCTGCCCTGTCTCTCACCGACACCCATGATCTTCTTTCTGTCTCAGTCACATCCTCCTGTCTATTTCCCACCATGCTCTCTTGGGCAGCACTCAAGATGGTAACACACCTTAAGCAGACCCCACAGGAGACCATCTTACTCATGCTCTGCACACAGGCTCCAACACCATGTGAAGCTCTCAGACTCTCTCTTCTAGGCATAAAAATCCTCATCAGGGACGGAGGTGCAAAGCCTGGGATCCTAGAACTCAGGAAACTAAGGCAGGTATATGGCAAGTTCAAGGCCAGCCTTAGCTATGAGACTCTGAATTTCAAACTTGGACCAACATCTCCCTCAACTCTTCACTTAAGTGCAGAGCACCCTCTATGTCTTGCTCTTTGAAGTGTCCCCAATGCTGGAAAGTAATGAAGTAGATCCGGCCCAGGGCTTTTCCTTCTTCATACCCCTGCTCTAGGCAGTTGCTAAGGCCAGTAAACTATGGCTCTGATAGACTCACAAACAGTCCCACCTCTGTAGACCGAGTGAGGGGCCACTGCCACTGCAGTGAGCAATGGCAGGCCAGACCCTGGGGCCTAACAGCTGTGTGTCCCTTCTGTAAACCAGATGAGCCCAGATGGAAAGCTATGCCTGCTTTGCAGAAGGTACAAGGACAGGGCAGGCAGCCTTTGTGACAACCCAAGGTCTGATGAGCATAAAAGAGCCTCTCTTGTAGCAATGCAGGGGGTATCCTCCTCCTGGAATCTGACACTCCAAGTTGGTCAATGAGGCTGGACAGAGGAGGGCAAAAGGAACACAAAATGAAAGCTTTTCCACTTGCCCTCCTCCTGGCTCAGAAGCAATCCCTCCACCTTTCCCCTCTCTAGCAATCTCTGTGGATCCTGACCTGATGTGTGTCCTTGCAGTGGGGTCCCCCTGGGGCCAGACTCCAAGCCTTTATGCTCTGACACTGATGGCAAATGCATGACTACATTTCCCAAAAATAAAAGTCCCCATAAATCTGATGTTTTGCTTTAAGCTGTCTGGTACCCAGAGTGCTGGGGTTATTGATAGAAAAGTTTATGGATAGGCTGCATCTTAAAATCAAAACACATTACCCAAAATCAATGTTGCTGCACGTGGCAGAGAAAGGACAGGAAAGGTCAGCCGAGACAGGAATATCGAAACCTCAACTCCAAGATGGAACATGAAAATAAACAAACTTTGCAAGTGACGCCAGGAGGCAAATTTGCTAAAGCTGTGTTAAAGATGTTTTCAGAGATCACCATCCCCAGAACAGCTCTGGCAAGGGCTTCTTGCCTAACTCACAGTCTAGCTACAGCAAAGATAATCAGGGCATGTGTGAAAGGGCACCCAAGGCACACTAGCCAGGTCTAGCAGAAACAAGCCCACGGGCATAGCCAGTTCAAAGGCCACCAGGCACATTATGGGAGGCCTCTGGACACTGTGGCCCCACAGGCACCTCAGATCTGTGACTACACAGAGAGAGGGAAACCCTACATTTCTTCACCCACTGATGAGCAATCATGGAAGGATACCAAACACTCATGGAATGCTCTCACATACCCATCAAAGGAAACTGCTTCCCTCATACACACAGGATGCATGCTGCTACAGGTGCTGGAGGGATATTTGCAGTGGGTAGGGCTGAATGGCTGTGTCTCCAGAGAGAAGCAACTCCTTAGAGAGGATACACACATACATACACAGGTGCCTGCTTTAGCTCTCTGGCCTACCAGGACAGGTGAGGAAGAATCTGGCTCTCTTTTCAGAGGTAGTACCCAGGCCAGAACAATGTAGGAGTCCCAGAGTCTCTGCTTACCACCAGGAAAAACCAGCAAAGAGGGCCAAAAGCACTCCCTAATGCTCCCAAAGGTGTTCTAGGTCATTACTGGCCTAGTACAGCTCTCCGCTCCAATCTACATTTGCAGGCAAGAAGCTCCTGTCAACACAGAGTTAAACAGGAGGCTCTGCTCCTCAGAAACTCTAGACTTGGAAGAGGGGTGTGTAAGTTTTTAGGGTTTTTTGTTATTTAAATAAAGAATCTAAAGTACGACAGACCTGTGCTGAAGCCTTACCTACTAGCTGTGTGACCTTAGGGAAGTTTCTGAGCCTCAGCTACCTCATCCATAACATGGGCTGAAACCACATTGTCTAACTCAGACTCTGTGCTTGACCCCTGTGTTAAAAGCCAGAGATGCCCCAGTGACCAAAGCAGGCAAAAGCTTTAAAGCTTTTAAGCTGGAAATACAATAAGTAAATCCTATGATGAAAGGTGGTTATGTTAAAAGAAAAGAACAAAAGGACAAAGAAGGAGTGCTGGGGAAGGGGAGCACCAGACTGCAGAGTTAAACATGAGTTAGAGGTGGCTGGGCCTAGCTAAGAAAGTGACTTCCTGACAAAAATCAGAGCATGAGTATTTGGGAGAGGAACATCCTAGCTGGACCTAAGCCAGCTGATGCAAAGGCCCTGGGGTGGGCCTAGTGTATTGCATTGCCGGAGAAAGGACATTGACCAGGGAGGAGTGTGAGCCAGGGGAAGGACAGAAAGGAGGTGAAAGCAGAGGGAAGGGAAGGTAGAGATTGAGAAGGCAATCATTTGATCTTGGGAGACCACTGGTATTTGGGCTGAGTGGAGTGGGAGCCACTGAAGATTTCTGAGTAGAGGAAGAATGTTTGAGAAGGAACTCTCAGTGGTCATTCTAAGAACTGATGGATAGAAAGTGCAGCCAGTTTCTGTTGTGTGACAAGCACATTATGGTAAGCAGCTATTACTATTATAGTAGCACCAACTTATGTCAGAGGCAAAATTACCAGGGAGGATGGGTGGAAAGAATCCACAAACCTTCACAGTGATCAAGGTCACTCCTTCTAGCTGCAGGCATTTCCTCCAGCAAGCCTGGTCATCGACCATTAGTCTTCCATTGGCCCTGGTACTGGGAAAGAAGCTCACTACCTCTCCTGACAGGGCAATGCATAGTGCTCATGCCATCAGATACCTGCTTGTAATCAATTCCCCAACTGCTCCCTTAGAATTCTGCTATGGTTCTGCATCCGTGTAGCATGATACAAGTCTGCCCCCTCCCTTCAAAAGCTGAGGACAGCAAGGGGCCTGTAAGTTCTTGCATTCACAGACCTATCCTGGTTTCTAAGGACTGATGGAATGTCCAGAGGGAGGCAGGCCAATGGTGATAATATGTAGAGGGAACCCTGGAGGAAAGGTCTACAAGGTCTTCTGTGTACAAGAGCATCATTGAGTGACCAGAGCGTGGAAATGACCCACTAGTCACATTAGGAAGAGGAGGAGCAGAGGGATGCAGTGTCAATGGTCTTCACTGGTGAGGGCAAAGTTTAGAAAGTGCTAGCTAGCAGCCTATTCTCTGAGATTGTGTCCCTCTTGTCTTAGACTAGGATGGCCACTGGAAAACTATTTCCCTTCTAGGTTTCCCTTTTCATTAGCCGTTAGCCCACTGGCAGAGACACTAGAAGAATGGCCCCAGCCTGCAGGGGAAGTTCACTGGGATGTGCCACAGTAACTTCAGGTAAAGCTAAGAGACCAGACCAGACCACTGGCTGGGGAATCCCGAATCCCAAGGAAAAGAAAGAGAGGCCCAAGGAGAGCTCCAGGACTCCCCCTAAGCCATTGTGCCTGGACTGAATCTCTCATCCACCCACACACCCCTTAGGAAGGGAGACTGCACTCTCTAGGCGGCTAAGGAGGTGGCCAGGCAATGTTCAGGGACATGGAAGATGCAAAAGTGGGGGATGGGCTGTGAATGCGACTGTGTACGCCACCTCTGCCTCCTTCCGCCTGGGGCGGGAGGGGGGGGGTTGGCAATGGGTACAGAGGGGGCAATGGCGGGGAAGAGCTTGCGAGGATAACAGGGGCCAGCTCTCTCAGGGAAAGAAGACCACCCCCACCCAGGAACCTCCGGAGCCTTGAGTCGTGCAGGGTGCTCCCCATTCCACCCCACCCGCACCGCCTCTGCCGTCACTCACGGCCGCCGCTTGCTGGTTCTCTGGTGCGCTCCGCGCCACAGGCACCTGCTCGCCCAGCGCTGGGCGCTCATTTCCCTCTCTCACACTGCAGACTCCTGGTCTTCACAGTCACCTGGCTTTGCTTCTGGCCGGACACAGCGCTCCGCCCTTCTCGCAGTCCCTTGGCGCCCATCCACCCGCCATGGCCCGGGTCTGGGCCAAAGAGTGATGTGGCTCGTGGCCCAAACCTGGGTAAGGAGTTGAGGCCCTGGGGGCTGCCGAGAGGGTCGAGGGACTCAAGGAAAGCAGGGTGGAGCAGCTGTCTCCAAGGATGGACACACTGGGAAGAATCCGGGAGTTTGGGTGGGAGGACCCCCTAAGCAAAGCAGAGGTGGGGTGGGGCTGCGCTGCTGCCAGAAAGACGGTAATCGCTCCTAGTGACCCCGCGGAGGGATGGGGGCCAATGGGGTGGGGGCGGGGCGGACTAGGAGGGGAGGGCGGGGGTGATGCCGCCGAGGAGGCTGCTCGCCGCCCATCCACTGACCGCCCCCTCCCTTCTTCTCCCCTCCCCCTCTCCCCGCCTCTCTCTGGCTGCGGGTCGGCCACGCCGGACCCGCTCTCCCCGTGCTGCGCTGGGTCGGACGCCAGGTCTGCGCGCCGCGGTTGAGCGCCCACTCGCCTTGCGGAGAGCCGGGAAGAAACCGGCGGGGGCGGCGGCGGGAGAGCTCGGCGGGAGCCGGAGGAGGTGGCAGTCGGGAGCCCAGCCAGGAGACCGGGAAGCAGAAGCTGGTAGCTTTCAGGCACTTACCCGGTTCTCCAAGGATGGGTCCTGGCGCAGCCCGGCTACTGCCCGGCCCGCCGGGCAGAAACTGAACTGCGGACCCCCCATTTTCCTGTGAACCACCAGACCGAAGGAGGTACCGACCAAAGGAGCCTCCTGGCCGGACCTCGTCTCCTGTGCCCCGAGCGCAGCGCCCCCCGCCTGACCCGCGCCCGGCTAGCCCTCAAGAAAGCCGGATTGATTGGCGGCCGGCGGCGGCCAGGGGAGGGGGCGCGGTGCCGGGCCATGGCAGGCTCCGAGGAGTCCTAGCCCGAACTCAAGCCGGAGCCGAGCCCACGCTGCTGCCGCAGCCGCCTCTCCGCGCCGGGCCCCCGCCGCCGCCGCAACCCTGCGGGAGATGGAACAGCGGAACCGGCTCGGCGCCCTCGGATACCTGCCGCCTCTGTTGCTGCACGGCCTGCTGCTCTTCGTCGCCGACGGTGAGCGCGGGAACTTCGCGGCCGCGATGGGCTCAAGGGATCCTTTGCTGAGGCCACCGAAGTCTGCCAGCTTGGCTACAGCCGAGGAGGAAAGGAAGCGGCAGGCTTCACGGTCTCCAGCGATCCCGGTGTGCAACCCAGGCTGGGAGTGGGTAGGGGCACGAGAGCAGGTGAGGGTCGCCGCGGTTGTTGAGTCCTCTTAGGGAGTCTTTCCGCGGGCCCCTCGCCAAGCAAAGGAGGCCTGCAGCGAGCGAAAGTTGGCGCGCCCCAGCCAGGCTCCAGTGCTGCGGCCCTATCTGCCCAGCATCTTGCACGACCCGGAGGGAAGCAGCCTGCAGCAAGTGGCGGATCTCTGCTTCCGCCTTGCAGCTGCTCCCTGAACTTTGCTGGCGCCTCCTGCCCTGGGCCGCACAGTAGCCGGGGACAGGAGTGGGGGGAGCCCAAGGCCGGAGAGCAGATCGACCGCCTCAGCCTCGGGTTGTCCCAAGCCCCCGCCTTTCAGCTGGTCACGCCTCTCTCTCCCGCCCCCAGCTACGTTCACCGAGGTCCCCCAAGATGTAACCGTGCGGGAGGGAGACGATATCGAAATGCCCTGCGCGTTCCGGGCCAGCGGAGCCACCTCATACTCGCTGGAGATTCAGTGGTGGTACCTTAAGGAACCTCCCCGGGAGCTGTTACACGAGCTGGCGCTCAGCGTGCCGGGCGCCCGGAGCAAGGTAACCTGCTGCCCAAGTGGCACCCGTGCTTACCCTGCTCCCTCCAGGGGAAGTGAGGGTTACCCATACAGGGCACCGCCCTGTCGCGCAGCCACCTCCCATTCTCTGCAGCTCTACAGCATCGTCAAAATCGGCGGATGTCCCCAGAGGCTGTCGGTTCTTTACACCACTTCCTTCTCTGCAACCTCAGGGAACTCCCTTCACCCTTCACGCCCAGCCCTTAAAAACCCACACCTGATCCAGTTTGGCTGCTCATGCTCGCTAGCTTTGGGACTATACTCTGATGGGTGCTGGTTGGAGAAAGAAGATCACTTGGTTCTACCAGGCTCTCCTCTGCCACCCCAAGGTGTTAGGGCTCAAGGCCACGGGGTTCAACTCCTCCAGATTACATTTACGTGGTAGAGAATAGGGTATCTGAGAACAAATATCTGAGGGGCTACCCCACCCTCAGTGGCTGGAAAATCTTGCACTCTGCCCCAAAACCCACAGGAGCACTCACACATTCACCTACCTACAGTGTCCCCAGGATCCCACTCAGAGTTCCTGTTCTCATCTTCCTCTGGCCCATATCCACACATACCAGACTGTCAGGCCTCAGTGATGCTGACACTCCATCCAGTTTTTCACACTTGCAAGTTAAGTGGAGGATTTATAGGAAGTTAGTAGGAAATAAGACTCCCTCCTTTGCACTCTCTTGGCCATCCAGTACCACTACTCTCCCAAGCAGACAGGTGTGTGTCAGGGCAGCCACTGCTTAGCCAAACAAGGTGTTAGCCCCAAACCTGCTAATGTATCCAGTGCCCTCCACCATGCCATGCTTCAGGTGGCTCAGCTCCCAGCCCACCTGCAGAAAGTCCCCTTATCAAAGACAGGGCAGAGTCTCCCCGTGTACAAATGCCACCAGCTTAATCAGTCTCTCTCTCTCTCCCTCCCTCCTTCCCTCCCTTTTTCTCTCCTTCCCTCCTTCTTTCTCTCCCTCCCTCCTTTCTGTCCCCCCCCCTCTGCATTTTAGGTAACAAATAAGGATGCAACTAAAATCAGCGTAAGTGTGGAGCCCAGTGTGGGCCGCGGGAGACCCCTTCTGGCCGCTTTGCGCCCGGCAGCTCCCTCCCCTTTAGAAAGCCTCTGCCACCAAGCAGTGCGAGCTTTGCTACCACAGGGAAGCTTGTGGGCTACTTGGGTATCTGGGCGCCATCTGTCGCTAGTAGATGAATTAGGTTGTCTCTTGTGTAAATCAAGGGTCCAAATCCGAGTCCCTCAACTTCGGAGGATTCTCACCAGTAAAACTCTCCCTCCTCTGCACCGTTTGCTCAGGCCCCTGGCGTGCACCTGCTCCTGACTTCCTTTGCTGTCATTTTTTCCAAGATCTCAGGTGTGGCTTCTAGCTCAGGCTGCGTGCTGCTCCAGGCCCTCCCTCCCACCCCGTCCCCTTCTGCCCCACCCTACACACTCACCAGGATCTCCAGGAGCACCCTCCGCTCAGCCATCTCCTCCTTTGCAGATAGCATAGTTGTAGGCTCCTGGGGGCTGTTTCTTACCGGTGAGGGGGTATAGGGTTTGTAAAGCTGGAACATAGAAGTAGCAGGGCCTAAAAACAACCAAAGCCTCTTTGCAGGCCCAGTTCAGAGGTGAGGAGTTGTGCCTGTGTTTGGTGAGAGTCTTAAGATTTCCACCACTCCAAGAGGGCTTTGTCAGGGATCCTAACAAGTGGTCAGTCTTAAGCAAGGCAGGGGCTAGCTGCAAATTACAGGGCAGAGGATGGGTAGTTGTGGATGCTACAGGCAAGATGGACACATCCCAGACTCTCTGGATTCTAAGTAAAAGTGAGCATGGTTTCGGGTAAGTGTAGGAGGACCCAGAGCAGTTAGCCTGGGCATTGAGGTGCAGGAAAGATATAGATGCTTAGCGACATAGAGTCCCAGCCTGAAATTTCTTGCAAGTTGTGGAAAGTTACGTTTTGAAGGAGAAATTATGGGAAACCTTAAGCAAGAGTAAATGTGAGTTGAGACAACTGGGAATTGGACATCCAACACCTTGCACAAACAACAAGGTGTCTAGGCAGAACTGAAAGCCGTGCGCGTGCCACGAGTTCAGATGTATTGAGGTGTTAGGCAATATTGGGATGCTATGGCAATTGCATATCACTATTGGCACAGTGATAGGGGGACCAAGAGTCCCAGTCACCAAAGCAGATGTGGAACTCACTGGTCAGGCCTCTAACCGGGCTGTCTTACAGACCGTGCGTGTCCAGGGCAATGACATCTCGCACCGCCTTCGGTTGTCTGCTGTACGACTGCAGGATGAAGGAGTTTACGAGTGTCGTGTGTCGGACTACAGCGACGACGACACTCAGGAACACAAGGCCCAGGCATTGCTGCGCGTGCTGTCGCGCTTCGCACCGCCCAACATGCAGGCTGCTGAGGCAGTGTCCCACATTCAGAGCAGTGGCCCGCGTCGACACGGAGCCCCCAGCGCTGTCAGCTCCAGTAACGCAGGCGCCACTGCCCGCACCACCTCTGAACCCGGGCACAGCTACAAGAACGCACTTCCTGGGAGCCCTCCTGCTGTACCAGAAGTTCCAGAGGCTGCTGCCGCTGCCGCTGCCGCCGCTGCCTCTGCGACCCACACAGCTACCACCACCACTGCTGCAGCAGCTGCTGCTGCTTCATCAGCGTCACCACCATCGGGCCAGGCAGTCCTTCTGCGCCAGAGGCACGGTTCCGGTAAGGGCAGCCCCCAGAGGAGTCATTTATGTACAGGAGAGGGAGGGAACCGGCCGGGATATAGTTAGATAGTCTTATTGCAGCTGCAGTTGTGTGAGCCAGGAGTGCCTTTCTTGTATTCTCTGGGTGTTTTCCCCAGTCTTGATTCTTAGCCTGTTGGAGCATCCTACCAAGTATATTCACGACTGTGCGGGCTGCCCAGCCTGGCACTAAGACTGGATTGTAAGGCATCCTCTTTTGGGCAGCATTGAGAGCTGTACTCTCAGGCCCTCAAGTTTTGAAGGATATTCCCCAGGTGGGGTACTGGCTCCTTTTGAGAGAGGAAGGAAACAGTGGAAGCAGAGAGCTGTCTGTCTTTGCTGGTTGGTAGCACTGAACTGTCCTATAAGGTTCAGATGGTTTGGCTGTGTAGCCTTTGCTCAGTGACTTCTAGGTGTGGCCTTACATCCAGCTGTAAATTCTGTATGTGTATCAGACTTCCACTTCTTGGTTCCAGAGGGAAGAGAATTGAAAATGGGGCCCTCAACCAGTTATGAAAGCACACGGAGGTTGATACCCACTTTCTTAGGGAGCTGAAATCTGGGGAGGCAAGGAGCTGAGGTTAGGAATTGTCAGAATAGAAGATAGGCCCTTGAGGGATGTTAAACAGAGATAGTGAGGATTTAGGATGCCGGGAAAAGCTGTAACTACTGTGCCAAGTACCTCTTCTTCTAAGAAGCCCCCCTCCTCCAACCCAACTCAGAGGGAGACCATCTCCAATGCCCACTCCAGGTGTCTGATTTTAAATAATTCACCCCCTGCCTGAACCCCTCTTCTCAGTCCTGTGCAATGCCTATTTCCCATGAAGGGAATCTCTACTGGTAATACAACCTGTAAGTCTAGGAGAGTCATATAGTACTGATGGGTTAGGGCACTGTCTTGCCCCCAGGTCGGCTGTTCTCAAAGTTCATTTACTGCTGCAAACGAAGAATGCAGGCTCCTAGACTGTCCTCACTGAATCTGAGGGCATAGGCCTCACATCACCTTTTATTTTACCCTCTTGCTGATCCTTAAGCCCTTGAACATTTGGAAGCAGCTGGTCCATTCTGAGCATCAATTCAGCCTGTTTCTCCCTTAGTTACTCTTCCTGTGGGAGACTGTACTATGTCTCCCTCCTCCTAAGGAAACTGCTTTGTGTGTGTGTCCCTCATGATAGTCTGTGCTATGTCTTCCTATGAGACTGTACTGTATCTCCCCCAGCAGTCTGTTCTGTGACACACACACACACACACACACACACACACACACACACACACACACAGCAACAGTAGCTTACTCTATGTTTCATCCTCCTTGTGTGAATCTACTGTGTGTCTCTCCTCTGGGAAACTTAACTCTGTCCTCATCCTCTGGGAATTAGAAGGTGTTTTGTTACTTTTAGCTCCAGGGACCTAAAAGACCCCCCTCCAAGCCATGAAAAGATGGATTAGCTCCAGAGAACCCCCAACTCTTCTCTTTAACTTGGGATTTTGTACCATCTGTATTAATTTAAGATAATGTTAGGTGCTATGACAAAACCCCAAAATGTCAGTAGCTCAACACGCTCCAAATTTATGGTCTTGTTGCATCATATCTTGTCCTGGGGTGGGAATGACATATTCTGTTTAGTCATTCAGAAATCTTGGCTGGCAGACTGTATTAGCTCCAGCAAGCAGCTCCAAAAGTCTCTCTGGGAAGCAACATATAGCAGCATATAAGCATATAAGGGAATAGAGATAGAAATGTCCTTTTGACCCAGTTCTAGCAGAGAATGGATCCCTAAAGCTATAAGGTATGCATGGTGCACAGTGAATTCACTTATTTCCTATGTACTTAGAATAGCTCTATGTGTGCAATATTTGTGAGAAACTGAGGAAAGTGTCACACCAACCATTCTGTAGTGCTTCATTTTTTTCTGAGAAAGTCATTCAGGAATGGCAGGTTGGGTTTCTAAGGACCAGATGAGGACATCTGCCCTCATCCACTGACCACCATGTGACCCCACATAGATGCAAGGGTTTTGGAGAAATGTACCAGTTGTCTTGACAACTGTTTTCCAGCTTCATCTCTCTGCAATGGAAGAGGGCACAATTTTTGAAAGAACTAACAGACTCTATGTAGCAAAACTGGGTGTGTTAGGAAAGTGTTTATTGACTCTTGCTATGGTTGGCTTAATTGCTGCTAATTAAAAGACCCTTCTGCCCTTTTCTCTTGGAAAGTAGGAAATAAGTATATGTGGTAGAGTGGAACAAACCTCTGGACTGTTCCTAAGAGCAGTGACAAAACAGACAATATAAAAGCCCAGATAAGAGTTATGTTTATGGCGTCTAAGACTTTGTGTGTGACTTTAGGTAAGTGCTTTAGCATCTGTAAAATGAACAGTGTATTAGTCTGACTTTGCAATTGTAACAAATTGGAACTATTTAAGAAACAACTTGGCTCGTGGTTTCAGACTTTCCAGTTCAGATACTCCATTGCTTCTGGACCACAGTGAGGCAGACCAACATGGCTAGGTACACAGAGAGAGGGAGCTCAGTGTGGGAACTTCTGTGCATACATGCTCATCATCATTGCTGTGGCCTAAGCTGCTCTGGATGGAGAGGAAAAGAGGAGAAAATGAATAATCTGGCAGCTGGAGACCAAGCTGTAGAGAGGCCTTAAGAGATGAATGGCACTAACAGGGTTGATTGGAGGCTTTGACCCGGAAATCTCATGTACTTGAGATTCATAAGAGTGAACTTGACCATACCCATGAAACTGTAACAAGATCAAGGGCATGAGCTCACTCCTGTTTGAAACTCCTATTCTTTTGCTAGTGCCTGGCCTTTGAGAGCTACACTGGCCTTGAGAACCAAGCATGGACAGTTTGTATGTTAGCTACTGGAGTTGGATGAGCAAGTGAGGATGCTCCAAAAGGCATTCTCCCGCACAACAGAGAATTTGTCCCTGGACTGGGATGATGTACTACATTCTAAAAGACATAGGTCTTTGCAGGAGAACTCTGACAGCAGAGTTGTCAGAGCTATCTGACAGCAGGTGGGGTCTTGGATGCCTGCCAGTCACAGGGCCCTACATTTATGCCACAGAGGCCAGGGTGGCAACCAGGTTGGGATTTTTGTTTGTCTTTCCTGTGGGGGACAGTAGTGTTCACTGCCATTCTGAAAGCACAAGCAGCTGGGCTCCCTGCAGGGAAGACAGCACAATACTATTGCACTGTCTTGCTCTTGATATTACCATCACTCAGTAAACTTTGCCAGCTTCTACACAGGCCAAGAAGAAGCATATCTCAGATCAAGCCCTGATTTCTCTCCAGCTCCCTCTTGAGGATGAAAGGGGGTCAGATGAATTCAGCAAGCCTATGCACTTCCCCTATCCTTGTGCCCTCTCCAGGAAGGCCTTGGGAGAGCCACTTAGTTGTAGGTACCCAGGTATCCCACTCAGAGTCTGGAGAAGTGGGACATATGACCTCTAATCTGCAAATGCACCTAACAGCTTTGATTCAAAGGAGAGAAACCACTTCCAGTGGGTGAGGTTGAAACCTTTAGAATGTTTTCATTGTTGCTGCTAACCTTCTGCAAGACTCCCTGGCTGGATAACCCAGCTCTGGGTCCCCAGGGAGACAGCAGGCTCAGGAATATCTCAGAGGCCCCAACAGCAAGAGACTACAACATGTTCTGAGTCTGCCTCCCTAGCTTCTTTCCAGCGCACAGATCTAAGCCAGAGAGGCCCATTGTTCTTGGTTAACAGACAGACATGTTTATAGTACTTCTCAGTCAGGATACCAGTAGAGCAGATGGCACAGTCAAGCAGAGTCAGTGAGGGGCATTGGCACAGGGTATTTATGAAGATGAAGGTAGGGTTATGCCAGCCAGCAGAGGAAGGTTGCAAGTCCCCAGGACTGGCAGCAACAGGAGCTGTTAGTGTCTATGTCATACAGAAGGGGTAAGGGGCAAATGAGATTGGCAGAAGTCAGAGCAGCTGGGGAACAATGTTCTAAGATCAATTCTGTGGTCTCAAAGTCTCAATGGAGGGACCCAGTTGGCTTTTCATGACCCCAAAAGGACCTGATTTCTTTCTTGCATGTTTCTGATTTGTCCTCTTATTAGCCCTTTTGAAAGCCAAAGACAAGGGCATCAAGAGAAGCTGTGTAGAGAGGTAAGCCCCAAGGCTTAGAGCACAGTGAAGAAGGGCAAAGGGAGGACCCAGGGGACTGAAAGTGTCACCTCAGCCTTGGTGTAGTGCATCCTAGCCTTTTCAGATCAACAACTTCAAGAGTGGCCCAGCCACCTCTCCATATAGTTACATACATAGTTGATCCTAAAAGGTCTTCAAATGCCCGTATTTGTGAAGTGAGCCATTTCAACATTGCCAGGAAGGAGTAACAGGGCAACTTGCTTAAAGCATTGCCACATTGCCCTTTTCCTACTCCTCAGCCAGGAAAGAAAACCTTTTCTCTACTCACCTGTGCCCAGCATGGCCATGTATGCATTTGCACTAAAAGTTTGTTTTAAAAACTCATTTGTTTCATGTCTCATTTGTCAAGAGATATTTTAGCATATATGCTTAAAATAACCATAGATTGGATTAGCAAAGCAGAGAAGAGCAGAGAAGGCTGTTTCCCTTCCTTACTGTGTGAGCCAATCTGGCTACTCCTGTGAATGCTGATCCACTGTCAAGAACACTTTCCTGCTGGTTGCCATTGAAAGTTGGGGGAGATAGAGTATCTTCTAAACACTTCTAATGGAGGAAGGGCAGCCCAGCCTCAAAAAAGAATATAGTTTACAACAGAAAGACTCCCATGTTGGCAAGAGGTTCCTTTCTGTAGGTACCTTGGGATCTGATTGTGGTGAGTGAACCTCTAACTAGCCTCAGGGCTCCAGTAATGGGGGAGAAGCACCACAAGCCCTGCTGGGTGTGTCTGGATGCAGAGAACTAGATGCTCCCAATATTTCAATTAATGGGGGTAGGACAGCTAAGGCCATGGGTGTGACTGTGGTGTTCTGTGTTGCAGAGGCTGTTTCTTCTGGGAGCCATCCAGGGGGAACATCCTTGGGTGTTGCCATGGCAACCATAAACCATGACCAAATGGGTCTGTGACTGAAGTGAAAACACTCACCCAACCTTAACCTGTACCCTGGGTAGATGACAAAGCTGGCACAGTGGTATCAGGGTGGTGCCAGAGAATCAAAATGCTGCAGAATCCCTAGCTACAACAGGAAGGCCAGGAACTCTGGGCCTAGGAGGACTTGTAAACCATAGTTGTAAATAATCTGCTCTTCCTTCAAGCTCTGATGTGACATTAAGGACCTCATATCTGGAAGGAGAAAATAAGCCTGGTAAAGGATGTCAAACGAGGGAGACACTCACTGAGCATCCTGAGGGAGAAAAAAAATGAAAGGACTTTGTGAAAGGACTATTAGAGGCTCACAGCTGGCAAGAGACATCTGCATCTTCCTGAATAGTGGCAAAGTCATGTCTTATCAGTGACAGGAGACTCTCTCCCTCTCAGCCAACCACTGGGATTCTGTCCAGACCAGCCTCATGATTCCCATGAGTGGAGACTAGAAATGGCTGCTATGGACTATTGATGCAATCAGGAGAGGCTTCCTGCAGGCAGACTATCTCCAGGCTTGAAGAATCAGTTAGGGATGATGTTCTCTTAGCTTAGGTGAGGCCCAGAGAAGTTCTAGATTCTACTATAGCTCCCTGCCCAGCTCCCTATGATGGACTATGTAATGGAATGGCTTTGTTCTTTACATCTACTCATGAGCGGCTGATCAGCTCACAGCCTAGTCTTCTCTCTTGTATTAGAGATCCCCAATAAATACCAGCTGCTCCTGCAGTGTAATGATTATTCATAGTTATACTTACCTTTTACTGAGCACATATGCCTGCTGCTGCCACCCCTACTATCCTAATTCTCCCTAACTCTGGCTGCCTACTTTCATCCCCAAGAACAGAGCCCTTCTCCAGTTTGTTGCTGGAGCCCAGACCCTTTCGTCCACAGGAATGGCAGCCCCCAAGAGAAAAGCCAAGTGCCAGAGTTTCTAAATGTCACCAGGAGCCAAACCACTAAGGAGCTACTCATTAAATTCACCAGGAGCACATTTTTAAAGCTCTGAATGTTAAGGATTCCCCAAGCATCCACAGGGATAAATGAGGTCAAGTGCTTCTGTAATATGATATTGATTAGTCCTGCTCCATGTGGACAGTGGTGAGGGCTTGCCTGTGGCCTAAACCTTGGACTTTATGGGGATGCTAGCAAGGGTTTAAGATATTTTTGCAGCACAGGAGGAAAACGTATTATCTGTTTTATTCCCCTGTGCTTTGACGATGCTTCCCGGGTATCTCTTGCAAACTCATCTAGAGAAGTGAGAAGTCTGCAGGGAAGCTGAGAGTGAGCCAGCCCTGTACTTCCTCCCTAATCCTCCCTATTCCTTAGGGAAGACCTTCTTCAGAGTGGTGCTTCCTGGGAAATTAGTCTGGTGGCTTTGGTAGTTTAAAGGAAGAGGCTCATATAAATACCAAAGAGGATCACTCCCTTGGGTGCCTCCAAGGATAAGGTTTGACTCATATGGAGCACTGAATGATGGAGCAGACTGAGGGAAGCACTTGTCCATGGGAAGCCCTCAGTAACTTGTTGAAGTATAAGGCTGGAGCCTGCCTATATTCTTCCTGAAATAGCCCTTGAAACACAGGCCTGCCCCCAAAACATGCTCAGATGGAGCATGTCTTTGAAACAATTGGATTTCCTGTTCTGTCGTTATCACCATCTAGGATAAAACATCAGAGGTACTTTAGACTGGCTAAAATGGGCTGCTGTTACTGTCCTGTTAGTAGACTTCCTTTGGTGACAGATGTCTGTCCAAAATAAGAAGGAAGCTGTGTTGGTGACTTTTCTCAGCACTGTGACAAAGATGCCTGATAGAAGCATCATTTGTTTCCAGGGTTTCAAAGGGTTCAGTTAATCATGGCAGGAAAAATGTGGCAGCTGGACGCTCTGTTTGTGGCCCAGTGGCTTCACACACAGGAAGGAGAGAGCTCAGGTTTGAAGAAGAGCTGAGCTGTAAGCCTCCAAGGCTTGCTTCCATTGACCCACCTCCTCCAGCCATGCCTCCCATCCCAAAGGTTCCATTCCTCAATCTTAGGACAGTGTCGCCAGCTGACATCCAAGTTGAGAACATTTCACATCAAACCATAATCGAAGCCAAAGTGGACATTTCAGAAGCTCTTTCTCACTCCAAGTTCAAGGGTCCTTCTCCATCCATCTCAGAAGTGGCCATCCTGTCAGCGGACTGCCACAACGTTCTGACCACTCAGGAGCCTTTGAAGGCTGATTGTCAACAGGACATGTCTTACCAGCATCAAATTGTTCACCCCGTGCTGTTAGTGAGTAAGGGCAGGGGAAGGATCTGGGTCAATCAGTTCTCTGGCATGCCACCCATCCTTGTGGACTCAAAACACAAACCCAGTAAGTACTAGGATAGCTTGGGAGGGAGAGACAGCCACCATCAGTAACCACTTCATTGGTTCCCCTGACGTTTTAACCATTCCTGCTGTTCAGCTAGCTCATCTGCAGGCAAAACCAGGTTTACTTGCCAATAAATTCTATTTCTGGGCCTTGGAGCTCCAACCACCCAGAGTCACAGTATTCAATCTTCCTTTCATAAACACCACATTTCCTCCTGATATGTCCACCCGTGTGAGTTGGAATCTTGGCTTCATCACTGCCGTGAGCGAGTACTCTCCTCTGTGGGGAACCAGGTCCCAGGCTGCCTGTGTCAGAGGAGGTCACCTCTTAATTTTCACAATTAAATGAATGAAACACCTGAAAAAACAAGGAAGGATTTATTTTTGGCTCAATTTAAGAGGCATTGGTTCATGTGGTGGTTTGAATGAGAATAATCCCATAGGCTCAGATGTTTGAATACTCGATCCCCAGTTGGTAGTGCTGTTTGGGTGGGTTTAGGAAGTGTGGCCATGCTAGAGGAAGTATGTCACTGGGAGTGGGCTTTCAGGTTCAAAGCCGTGCTCCATGCTCAGTTCACTCTCTATTTCCTGCTTATGGATTGAGATGTTATCAATTCCCCAAGATCCAAGGGGGCTTTGCTATGTCCAGTGTTGGGTATCAGGGAAAAAAAGTCTACGTACACTATGTTCTTATGTCTGTTAACTTTATTCCTCTAAGACAAAATTACATCAATTGAGCTATAGTTCCACCAGGCATTCAAGGCAGGAACAACTCTAGACATACCAAGCTCTATGTCCATCTACTTTATTTCTCTAGGATGAAATCCTGTCTCAATAACTGCAGTTCCGTCCAGCTCCCCAGCTCATAGCCCTGCTAACGACTAAACTCCTATGCTTCCAGCCTCATCTTCATCCTCTGTATACTCTTTCTCCATCTCTGCTACTCTCTACTCCTGGCACTCAGAAAACTTTACCCGAGATGTGCTTACCCTCTAAGGAACCTCTGTCTTCCTCTCTTCTCTCTCGCCATGCTGTTCTGTCTTTGTTCACAGAAAATACCTATCCTTTCTTTCCCTGGGCAGTGGTTCCCTGCATCCTCAGGAATGTTGTTTTATCTCTCACCTTGATATGTAAAAACCTCTTTCCTTCTCAGTTAAAGTGCTCTAGAGAACCATTAGGCCTCCTCAAGGCAAGGGGTTGGTCTGAGCTTCATTAGCACAAGAAACAAAGCTATGGGTCTCCCACCAGCTTGTCTCCTAAACTCAGCAGGGCAGTTAGTAACTTAGTAGGTTCTGGGAACACAAGGATTTCATAGCAGAAGACAGCTGAAATTTTAAAGGCTGGGTAACACCAAATATTCATAATAAATGGCTTTGCCTTTTGACAGACCCTTGGCCGGTCAAAGTTCAGCTTTAATACACAGCTGAATCTCTATGATATATTCTTGTGGCCTGCAAGAAGATGTGGACTCTCAGCTTCTGCTCTCAGTATCTAGTTCCTGCTGTCTTGCTGCCTCCAGTCCACCATCATGGACTCTAATCCTCTAGAACCATAAGTCCAAATAAACTCTTTCATAAATTACCTTGATTATGGTGTTTTATTACAGCAATAGAAAGTAGCTAATATAGCACTTTATGGTGGGTAGAGAAGCAGAGAAAAAGGGAGTTTCTTGTACTCAGCTCTGCTTCTTCTCTGTTTATCCCAATGAGAACTTCAGCCCATGGTATAGTGCCACCCATAACCATGGTGGGCCTCCTTCCCCTAATTACTCCTTTTTAGAAGTGCTTTCACTGACACACCCAGAAGTTAGACTCATCAGTCTCGCAGGAACTTCCAAATGCACTCAAGTCAACAGTGATGATAGCCATCATGGGATGTTTACAGAGCATAGAGCTCAGCATCTAGGAAACACTAGAAGACGTTGGCTCTTGTCATCTAAAGTTTGTGAGAATGGCTTTTAGTGTCTACATCATCCAACAAGCTAGGAACTCAATGTGAGATTTACCTCATGAGTTCACTCTCCCTCCTATATACCAGTTAACCTTCATGGCGGAAGGAAGGTTGGGGAAGCTGGTGGACCTTCAGTATAGAAAGTATGGAGCATTTGCAAATGGCTCAAGGAGGTGTTGTGTACCATCTCTCTGTCATTTTTTGAAGGGTGGATAGGAAATGGGGTAGGTACCATGCAGTCTTCTCTGCCTGTCTAGGGATATTTTCTATGAATTGAGCTCCTAGTGAGCAAGAACAGCTTTGTCACAGTTTCTCATGCTCTAGAAAACTGAACCCCAACTCTAGTAGGTTCTCTGCAGGGCTGGCTATGCCAAAGTGGTTCCTTAGGAAAGCTTTACTTGTGTTGCAGCTGTGTGTGCTTTGCTACCCAGGCTGCCATTTTTGGGTACCATTGTGATGGTAAGAGGTAGTAAGGTCACGGAGCAAGGAAGTCAAGCTTGGAGGAACAACTGGGTTGTACAGCAGGAGATGACTGCCTCTCTGTGGCAGACAGAAGCAGAAGGAAGAAGACCCTTCATGGTGTTAGGTAGCCACAGAGCCTTGAGGGAAGATCTGAATTACTGGATAGGAGAGGCCTTATTGGTGAAATTATTAAGGCCACTCCACGTAGTTAAAAGGGAGGTTTATTTTGTGGGGTAACTTACAAGTGAAGGGATAAGTTGCAGGGTCTGGGAAAGGTGTAGCGCAGTCCGGCAGTGTTCTCTGGAGAACTCTGCTTGGTCTACCTTCAGCGTCCTGGGTCTAGGAACCAAGAGAGCCCGCGCATCCAGATCTCGGGTCTTCAGCATCCTCTCTCAGCCCCGCCTTGTAGGCATGACCATTACCGAAGCCTCAATGGGGGTTGGAACTTCCAGGTCAAAGCTGGAATGGCTACCCACTACATGACATCCTCTAGGAGAACATCTCAAAACCACTTTTGTGTTGGGAAGCACCATGCCTTGTGGTGGATGTGTTGGTGATGGGCGGGTTCCCAGCCACCTTTACAGGCTCAGGTCTGCTCTGTATTCCTGCATCCTGTTTTTAGTACAGGACTCTGCCCATCTTTCTCAATGTGGTGTCTGTGTCCAGAGATTGACAATAAGGAGTCACATTGCACCCAGGGACAAGTGAGAAAGCGGAATAAAGATGCTACAGCCAGGATGTGCTGGGAGCAGAGTGTGAATGGATTGCATGAGGAACCACAAGGCCTGTCCCATTTTCTTTCAGTCTGCCTCTGAGTGGCACAGAAAGCCACTGCAGAGACACCCAGCACAGTCTAATTCCTGGTGTTGGACAGCACTGGATAGAGAGCATCTCCTTCAACTGACCCCTGGTCTATTACCCGTAGCTGTAATGTCGGTTTTTTTTCCTGTGACAGGATTTCACCATGTAATAGCCTTGGCTGTTCTGGATCTCGCTCTGTAGACCAGACTGGCCTGGAACTCACAGAGATCTACCAGCCTCTACCTACTGAGTGCTGGGATTAAAAGTGTGTGCCACCATCACCTAGCTGTAATGTCAATTCTTTATAGAAACTTATTTCAATTGATTTTGTACAAATGGCCACTTAGCCCAGAGGAAAGATCTTCAGTAAGCCCAGGGAGGGGAACTAATGTAATAGCAGGGCTGGAGATGTGGTTTCTGATCTGCTCCATGCCTCACAACAGGCACTGGGCAGGGTCAAAGGAGAGACACTCCACCTGAGGGGAAAGCTGTGGTCTAATGTTCAGATTACTGTAAAAGTGGGTCAGAATAGCTAGTAGTAGGGAGAATGGTGTCCAAGACCTAGTAACTAAGGGCCTCACTTGAAAATTGAGCTTCTCGAAGTTCCCTGATACAGTCTCTGGGCTCTACAGCATAGCACTTCCGTTCTCTGTTCTGAAGTGTGAGCCTAGTTGAGTACTCACCCTAGCCAAAGCAATAGAAGGTATTGCTTCTGTATGTCCACTGTCCTGTACTCATTAGGTCTGGAGCTAGTTCACTCACTCATTCATATTCAACCAATGTCCACCAGATGTCTTTTACATGTAGTGATAGCTGTGTACCCTGTGAGCACAATTTGAATACAGCCAGTGAGGTCTGAGAGTCCTACACAGAAACTAACCCTTGCACCCAAAGTTAAAATCCACTCTTACAGGTGCCATGTTAGAGGAAGACCCAGAGGAGGACCTTTGGTAGCTAGGAATGTTGGAGGAGGGCTTGGTCTTCAGGGGGACAGTTAAAGGTAGAGGTCCTCATAGATGCAAAGATAAGAGGTCTCAGTCCCAAAGAGAGCCATAGAAGTGCAGTGAGCTGACTGCTGCAAGCTGCCTAGTCTGTCATCTGCAGACTGGGGATAGTGGCTCCTGCCCTGCTAACCTCTAAAGACACCCAAGGAGGAGTAACTGAGGATGGAGCCTGGAAGGGCTTCATGAGGAAGGAAGTTCAACTCCTCTTCTCCTCAGGCATTATCTGTTCAAATACACAGCAGTGCCTGTTGTGTTTGAAGCCTGTAACTGACTTTCTTTGGAGAGTCAGCGAAGGTGGTATCTGACCAAGCCCTGGAAAGCTTAAGAGAGCCACAAAAGCAGAAGAGGTGGCACACTGGAGTTAGAGGGTCGTCTGGTGCAGTCCCCTGCACCCTCTAGAGCTCAAAGGAAGAGAAAGAGTGGAAGGACAAGTGGGGGGGGGGGCAGTGTCAGACCCCTAATTCTGCTGTTTCTCATTCTCATTACGTCCCATTCTACTCCAGTATCTTCTATGCCCCCCTCTTTTCAGCCTGGGTGTTTCTTCAGCCATCTAAAACTCACTCTAGGCTTACCCAAGAAAACCAACCATTATGTCTGCAGTCAGCAGCTACTGAGAGGCTACAGTAGGTGTGGAGTATGCAGCCTGGACATAAACAGGAAGGGCAAGTACCTCTTCCCTTTCCCCAACGTCTTGGTGCATTGACGTCATGGAACTCAGAGCTCTAGGAGGGTGAGGGCTCTCAGTGGGCACAGCACTGGCCTAGAAGGTAAGTTAGAGAGGAAGATAGCTGGAGCCTTGTCACCATCGTTGTGTGGCCTGGCCAGCCCTTTTCCTCTTGGGCCTCTGCCTTCACACATGTAAGACAAGGGGTGTGCAGAGCAATGGGGTTCTGTTTCTTGTTTAAGGGTTGTGATACTGTATAAGCCAAGGTCTCACTGTGAGTATGGGCAGGCCTTGAACTCATTCTCCTGCCTCATCCTCCTTGTTGCTGATGTGAGCCACCATGTTTGGCTTTGATTGGTAATTTTGAGAAACATAGGCATATAATCCCAGGTCTGGGGAGGCTGAAGCAGGAGGATTTAGGATTCAAAGCTAGAGAAGGCTACACAGTGAGACTCAGGAAAGGGAAGGAGAGGGAAATAGGGAGAAATCAATTCTGAGAGATAAAGGAATCCTTGTATAGACATCTCTGGGACCTATATGAGGATTGAGAAGAAACAGGAAGACACAACTCAGAGCATTCTAGTATTTTATCCTTCTCCAATCAAAAAAACTCTGCTTTTCTTTTCTGTTTTGGAGCTTACATGTTTGAAAATTACCAAACTTGTCAGCACTCTAGGTTTGTGTCACTTATATGACATTAGTTACAAAGGGAGATCTTAGAGGTGTGTTGTGCCCACATCCCACCTCCAGCAGCACTGAGCCTCTAACAACTGTCTCAATATTTGCTTGTAGTCAGTTGGATGTAAAAGAACTTAAAATGGCTCTAGGAGATCAGCACCAGGCCACTGTGGGCTACTGTAGGGAGTGTAGGTGGAGGGCTGAAGGCCCCCCTGGCATGTAGCCATTCCTGGACACAGGCTGTCACTGCTGGTGAAGAAGGGCTATTTCATGGCTTGAGATTGTAGCTTCGTAGTGGAAGGTGTGTGCTGGGAGTGTCATATGATGTAATTGAATCTCATGCCAGGATATGTACTGGTAATCACTGCAAATAAGACAAGAAACATAACTTGAGGGACACCAAATTCGAGGGACAAGGGAAACACCAAATCCATGGGATGAATCTCTGAGACTTCCTCTCATCAAGAAAAGAAACTGTTTTTGACAATGTAAAGAGAGAGGGTAGTGACTTCCAGGAAGCGGGGATAACATGTACAAATGCCCTGTGATAGCATATAGCCAGGAAATTCAAAGGTCTGACAAAGATTTAGTCGGGCTCTGCAAAGAAAGCAAGAAGTCGAAAAAGAGTTCACTGGTTAAATAAGACAAACATGTAAGACTTCAGGGGCTTTTGCTTTTCTCTGAAGAACAAACAGGGTGGAACAAGGCAGGATCCTTTGGAGATGATGGCTCTAGTCACAGTGTGGAGACAGAGATGGGCAATGTAGCTGAAGGAAGACAGTGCCAAGAGAGGACAGTGTGTGGGCTAGTTAGATGAATAGGTAGATGGATGCCTGCATGAGAAGTGGAGTGGGTAGGTGGAATAGCAAGTATCTGGTAGGTGAGCTGATAGAAAGGTGTGTAAATGGGTGGACATGAGATAGGATGATCATGAGGAAGTGTGAGCGGATGGAATGATGGATAGGAGGATGGTATGTGTGGGAAGGAATGATGAGGTGAGTGGGTGAGAAGACAGATGGGTGGGTGCGTAGGTGAATGGATAGATGGATACATGGTTGAATGAATGGGTAAGTGTATCAGGACTGGAAAGAAAAATGAGTAGGGAGTAAAATGTGGAAGAGAGATTTGTAAATGAGTATAAGGAGGCCTTGTATTTTTCCTCATGACAACAAAAGTACCCAACACAGAACAATTTAAATAAAGAAAAGTTTGGGGCTCATGGTTTCAAAAGTTACTTGTAGATTCAAAGTGGGACAGAGAACTGTGGTGGGAGCATATGTTGGAGCACAGATGCTCACTTCATGTCACCGAGGAAACAAAGAACGAGGCCTGCACAATATATAGTTCCCCCAAACAACCCTCCAGTGGCCTAACTCCAACCAGACCTCACCTCCAAAGATGTCCATTCCCTCCCAATAATTTCATCAAATTACGAATCCATCAATGGAGTAACCCACTGATCAGATCAGACCCTCATGATCCAGTCACTTCTCAATGAATGAATCCACCAATTGAGGGCCTGACCTTCAATATATGAGCCTTTTGGGGCAGAAGAATTTCAAATCCAAGCTGTAACAATGGGTAATGGTCTTAGAGGAAGGTAAAGGGGACATGGGTGGCTATACATAGATGGATGAGTGAGTTGAAATGGACGGAAAAAGTAGTTGCTGGGTAGGTAGGAAGAGATGAGGGAATGGGTGTGTAGCTGGATGAAAGGGGATAGACAAAAGGACAATTGGATCTGTGGATAAAACATGAGTGGGAAGATGGGTGAGTTAGGAACCAGGTGAACCTTGCAAGACGGGTGGATTGCAGCTGCCAACAAGTCTAGGTGAGGAATTTCTGGAACATGTATCAGGAAAGATGCCATAGAAAGAAAGGTACTAGACAGTAGCATAATTAGAATGCCATGCTAGCCCATGTTCTTTGTCTACCTCTGAACAACAGGATAGGGCAATATGATGGGCAAAGCTGGGGTACATCTGAGAGCCTTCTGAGACAGTTGAGGTTTACCCTCCAGTGATTGGACACTGGGTTATCTGGGGAACAGAGCCTGGCCCCAGACTTGTTGAAGGTCATCAAAAGACATTGTAGGTTTGTCTTCTCAGACATTAAAACATATAGTCTCCAGGTGAGTGGATGAATAACTAATTGTGTTTGCTTTAAAGATTAATGTAACAAGAAAATACACAAGGCTGTATTTCATGAAGTGTTTTATTTTAGAGTCGTATTTTAATGCATGACACAACCTGGGCAGTTCATTGACACTAATTTTATTTAAAGAGCACATGTTATAGAATTTTCCAAGCACTATCCCTGGGCAATTAAAATGTATTAACCATTTTGGCTAAATTATGTTTCTAAAGGAAAGTTCTCAGTGAGAAACAATATGCAAGTATCCCTGAAACAGAAGACAGAGGGAGGTTGTAAATGGGAAAACAGGCCCAATAAAGCTGATAGTTCTGGTCACAGGGCTAACTCTCTTCTCTGCCTTGGGAGCAATACCACATTCTAGGTGCTTGTCAGGCCTGGCTCTGAGAAGAAACATAGGGAGGCTAGATCCCAGACCTCTGTTGTTTTCAGCAGCCTGCAATGGGCAACAATTGAGAGTCCACTCATTCTGTGCCTGATCTGGGGAAATCTTGGACACTGACTCGAGGGCCATGAATACAGAACAGGAGAAAAAAACCACCAGACAACTTGAATGGAAATGAGCTGGGTGAGAGGTTTGAGGGAGGGCCAGACTCACTTATCCATCACCCCAGCTCCACTCTCCAGTCAGTGTAATGGGCACATGAACACTCCAGAATCGATCCTCAAGTCCACATTTCACATTGGGAAAGACTCAGATAACCTAGAGCAAGTGTTCCCAAACCGTGTTTCTTGGAACCCTGTAAACTGCTGCGCACTGCCAGCTTCATTTGGTTCTGTTTCTAATAATTGCATTTATATTTGCATGTTAATTTATTGTAGTGCTGGGGATCAAGAGCCTTGCACATTCTGGGCAAGCATTGTACCACTGAACTACACCTGCAGACCCTCACTGGTGGATTCTGGACAGGTATTCTACCACTGAGATGCATTGATCCCTTGCCAGACTTCTGGTCATGGTGTTTTGATTACAGGTAGTAATTAGTTTGAGAAAACAATTCTACCATTTAAATATATTCAAATACAGTTGATATGGTCCAAATAACATGTAAAAATATGTGCACAAATTATATATATATATATATATATATATATATATATATATATATATATATATCATATACTTTGTATAGTTTATGAATATATATTTGGAAATAGACAAAATCACAAAATATTGCACACATCAATGCACTGCCTTCTATGGAAGGGACTTGGAACAGCTTGTAAAAATGCATATTGCATGATAGAACAGATTCAGGAAGAAATGAGTGAAAGAAAAAGTTGAAATGAGTCTGAGGTGCATGAGAGATGTATCTGTGTCATAGTCAGTTAGAAGGTCACGTTACTAAGCCTGGCTCCCTAGGGATCCAGAACAGGTTCTTAGCCCCAGGTGGAGGCTGTGTATGGAGCATCTGGACACTGCTGCACAGTGGGCAGCTGGGGCATAGGAGAGTGTTCAACCATTCACTCCACAAATACTGAATCTCACAGCACAGGCACTATGCAGAAACAGAGAGGCACAGAGCTGAGTCACAGTTTCTCCTCTTTTTGACTCACCCTCTGGCAGAAGACAAGGGCGTCAGAAAGCAAACACACCCACAGCTACCCACGCACAGCCTGGGGGAAACTGAATTTGCTCTAGAGTCCTTGGGACAAGGTGGGGGGTGCGTCTCTAACCTGATACCAGAAGGGAACTCCTGGGAGCAGGAAGACAGGTGGGTGAGGGGCATGAAGGATGAAACTAAATGAGACTGTGTCCAGATGAGAGTTGATATGGTGAGAAGCTCTGCAAGGGGGCAGTACAGAGGCAATATCCAACAGAGGCCGAGATACCTTTGAGTCATCTATGGGGACCTCAGGGCTCAGCAGGGGAAGGTTAGTATACTCCAGGGACCTGACAATGAAAATGATCTTCCTCAAGGCATGTGGGCAGGAGAAATGAGTGCATACAAGTAGCCTCCATATGGGAGTCTACTTCACCTGGAACTTGATCCACTGAAAGGAAGGGGGGCAGGTGAAAACCTATCTCCTGGAGAGGATTAAGAAGAGGTTCCAGCAGCTAGGAAGCCTGAGAAATTCACAGATACCAGGAAGCTACTGCCCATAACCCTCTACCACATCCCCACAGCTGTGCAATAGTAGACATGTCACTAACTCTAGGACTTACCCATGAAAGGGAAAAATGGGTTCCACATCCTAAGGTCACTGTGAACTGGTCACAAAAGGCAGAGTACATTTCTGGGCACTGAGAATATTTCGGGTGCCTATTAACACTCTATAGCCCCATAGATTACTAAACCAAAGCAAATTGGATGTGGGAATGAGGACTGGCCCCCACACAGAGAGGCATCCCCAGCATGGTCAGCTGCTGAGCACCCTCATGCCCTCTGTAGTTAGGGCTTCTGGTGGCCCACTGCCCACAGCCAATGACTGTGGAGAAAGGGCCTGATCACTCACCACTATAATTAAGTGATTCCACAAAAGGATCCTTGGGACATGATCCCATTTTGAAATAAATAGCTAGCAAGGACCCAACAACTAAGTTGGCCACCCAGAAAGTGTGTTATATGTGTGTGTGTGAAAATGTCATAATGAACACGGAGAGCGTGGCTCAGTGATAGACTTCACCAGTGAGAGAGAGGCTGGGGTTTGACTCAGTGGGAGAGCACCTGCCTGTAAAAGCTCCTGGGTTCCAACCCAAGAAATGCAGAAAATGTCAAAAGAAACTCATTATTCTGTACAATGAGCATGAACCAACAAAAAACAATGGAAATAAGTTATTGTGAATGTTAAAGTTCAGGAGGAAACTCCTCCCCACTCCCACTTGGGAAGCAGCCTAGGTTGGAGCTCCAGCTGTGACTAATGGGAAAAATGCCTTCCTATTCTTTGGTCCTAGGAGAGGCATAGGTGATGGCTGTAGTCCACTGAGTGGACAGAAGCCAGGATGCCAGGTTCAAGTTAGGACAGCTGAGCTCAGTGTGACCTTTATTTGTATCAAATAAAAACAGAGGACTTCCCATTAAACTTGGAATTCAGATAGACAGTTAGTGGTATCTTTATGTAAGTATAGCCCGTGAGCTATTTGGGGTAGGCTGGCCTAGACACTAGCCACTGTTAATCTGAAGCTCAAAACTAACTACATGGCTTCTCTGTAAACTTGGACCTTAGACAAGTTACTTCTCTTTGGATCTCAGTTTCTCCATTCTAAAATGAATTGTGTTTTTTGTTTTGTTTGGTTTGGTTTTTAAGTAACACTTAGGAGGGTGTGGTGCCATATACACCTGTAATCCCAGCACTCGGTAGCCTGATGCAGGAGAATTACCAGACTAATCTGGGATACCCAACAAGCTCCAGGCCATGTGGATGACAGAGATACTAGTGCCTGGTTTTCTGTACCTTGGTGATTGAGGCAGGCTCCCTGGAGGAGGCAACATGCAGTTCAGACATAAGGGGTGGGTCAGTCCAAGAGAAATAGAGACATTGGTTAATCATTTTACAGGCTCACCCCATGTACTGGCAAGGACAGTCAACCATCTACGTGGCTGGAAGTGTGGAACTATTGAGATGATCGATGTTCTCCTAGTAGCACTGAGGTGGTGGCTCTTTCTTCTGCAGCGGAGATCTGTCCAAGGCTCTGCATTTTAGGATGCCTTCTCCAAGAACATGCGAGGAGCAATTTGGGAATTGGTAGCAATGAAGGGAGAAAAATGTTTCAAACTACTGAGGCCAACATTAAGCTGTGGTAGAGGAATGATTCAACCCCATGGCTGAACTGTGTATGCTTCACTCACTTATGATAGATTTGGATACGACATAAAAAGGTTCATGAATTGAAGGTTTAGTCTCTGGATAGTGGCACTGTTGAAAGGTTGACAGCTTCATTGCTGAATTCATAGCTGAATGGCTTCTTAGGAAGAGGAGGAGCAAGACTGGAGGAAGTCAGCCACTAAGGGTGTGGTTTTGAAGGGTATATCTCACCTAACTTTCTTCTTCCCCCACTCTTTGTTTCTGGCTGCCATGAAGTGAGCAGCGTTCCCCACCATGCCCTTCTGCCATGATGCTCTACCTCCTCACAGCCTCAAAGCAATGAGGCAGTGGACCATGGTCTGACACCCCTGAAAACATGAGCCAGAGGGAATCCTTCCTCCTGTGAGTTGATTCATTCAGGTATTTTGTCACAGTAATAAAAAGCGACTCAGATACTCCAGTAGCAGATAGGCTCCTCCCACTGAGTAGGGTGGGGAGCAAGGGGATTAGCTGAAGCAAGAAGCCTCTCCCTGGGTAGGATGAGTGAGTAGGAAGCCACCAGCAAGGCACAACTGCAGTCCATGACTTTTCTCTAAGAGACATCTATTTCCTTTAAAATACAACAGCATTAGTTGGTTGCTTCTAGTTTTTGCCCCACTTACCAGCACACATTAATTTTATGGCAGAAATGAATTCCACCCAAACAAACTCCCTTAGTGCTCAATTATTCCTCACTGGCTCCCTTTAGATAAATATCCGTGAAGAGGGTTTAATTAAAATGTCAACAGGGGAGGCTGCCTTGCATGTTGCCATCTTCCCACTCAGCAGCAAGTTGGACCCGTGTAGAGTCCAGTGGGGGAACTGAGAACTGAGCTTGCCAGGAGGGCCAGCCCCATGTCAGGGAAGGGACCTGCCCCTGCCCACTGCACAGCTGAGCACAGACCTAGTGGGATCCAAGCCAGACTCCTCCTCAGTTCTGAGCCAGAGCTGGCTCAGATGCTGTGAACTTGGACATCAACAAATGGCAGGGTGTGGGGATGGGTGTGAATGAGAAAGGCTGCAGAGGAATCCACTGCACAGAGGCAAGGATGGTGTCTAGCAGCTCACCTGGGTCTAGGCTGGGGGTCAGGAGGGCAAGGACTCAGAGATTCCTACTGAAAAGGGCAGATAGCTTCAGTGGAAAAGTAAAAGCAGGGGTACTGGTGCCTGGACCTTTCCAAAATCTGTGTTTAGGACTCTCCCAATTTTCATATGTCAGATTAAAATTTATTTATTTTTGTACCCTTCTGCAACCCAGGCTTCACCCTCAGGTGGCCGCTTTGTCCCTTACTGTGCCAATAGGTTCTGCAGAAGATAGGGTTTATAAACAGAGAGGCAGGAAGTGGGGGAGGTGAGGAAACATGATGAAGGATGGATAACAATTTCCTGAAGTGACAGACTCTGCCTTGGCACTGACTGAGGTTTCTGGATGATATGTGACATATCATATAAAGAAGGGATGATGTGTGACATTGACCTTGGCCAAGATGTTGCCCATGTCCTTTTTGTTCTCCTCGAGATGGGAGTGGGTGGGTCTGCTGCTCTCAGAGGGAGCGCAGGTGCAGCTGGAATGGCAGGGTCCTCAGAGCATGTAAGGGGGAACAATAGGGTAAAAGCTGTCCTGAAAAAGGAGGACTCTCTCCAGCCTTGAGTGGAGGATGTTCTAGTTCAAGCTTGCTCCTTGGGAAGCCCTTTTGTCTCATTCACAGAGGCTGCAAAAGAAGAAAGCAATACAATTGAATATGAGCACTCAAAGGGCCCCCATCCAGCGTACATGGCTTAGGTCTCTAACTTTTTTAGCCAAGAAGTCTTTGTTCAAAAGACAGGTTAGAACTTCACAAAGTACACAGCAGCTTATAGTTACCATAGTGTGCTCAATAGAAGGAGGCCCAGCTACAGACATACACTCCATGGGTCCTCCTGACATCACAGCCAGACTCAAGGGTGGAATGGCTTTGCCCGTGAAAGATGGGACAGTACCAACCTGCCTGCACTCTACGTGTCCCCATTCTGTACAGTTCTGCAGAAGTAGGCACAAATAGGCAAAGCCTGCAGCGCCAACTCGCAAAATGAGCTCCAGCCCACTCAGGCCACCAGAGCCAGAACCAGCTTACTGACCCCAAAATATCATAACTCTAGTTACACTTCCCAGGCCTGAAAAAAACAAAAAACGGCAGTCTGTGAGGAATCCTGAAAAGCCCCTGGCTGGCTGAGTGTGTGTGTGTGTGTGTGTGTGTGTGTGTGTGTGTGTGTGTGTGTGTGTGTGCAAGCTGCTGAGCAGGCCAGCCTTCCCCAGCCCTACCACAGCTCTCAACCTGCAGAATCAGGAAATAGGTGGTTGGGTCAGAGGTTTCCCAGCCTTCCACACAGACCGGATATCCCAGACCCACATGTGGATATCAGTGCCACCCTCACAGGGTTCTCTGTGTTTGTCAGCCTTGTGTCACTCTGACAATATAGCCCACATGAATAACTTAAAGGAGGAATTTTTATTTTGGCTCCATTTCATGAGGCTTCTGTCCATGGCTCTGTTGCTTGGGGCCTGTAGTGAGGCACAGCATCATGGTGGGAGCATGTAGTGGTATGAGACTGTTCAAACTTATGGTGAACAGGAAAGAGAGAACACAAGACACATTACAAGTACCCACTCGCTCCAACCAGGCCCACCTAAAGTTTCAAGACCTCCCCAAATGACGCTTCTACCTGGGAACAAAGCTCTCGTTCTGTGAGTCCTTGATGGGGAGAACTCATATCCCACTGTAACTACCCTGGGAGCTTCATTCACGGGTTGGGATTCTACACAAGAGAAAGCCCAGACACAGCCTCCTCCTTTTCTTATCAAAATATTAAATGGCTTTAACGATTCCATGAACTTTTCTGACAGGGCTTTAGAATTCTTTTGTTGCTGGATAAATAGAAATGATGAAATTCCTAGGCAAAAGCTACTTGGATTGAGATGTGTGTGTGTGCACACATATGTGTATGTGTGTGAGTGTGCACGTAAGCATGCACACATTCCTGCCCATTGTATTCTTTCCAGTTCTTAGTTATTATATTTTATTATCTGCATCTCCCAACTGTCCTCCACTTCCTACTTGCCTTTACTCCCTCTCCCCTCTCCTTTTTTTCACTCCTGCCCACTTCCCCACACATGGTCTCAGGTCTCAGTATGTAGCTCAAGCTGACCTGAAACTTGCAATCCTCCTGCCTATGTGCTGGGATTATGGGCCACCACACCTGATTCAGAGTCTCAGATGCTTCACTTTCATTAAGAATGAGCAGCAAGTGCTAGTTTGAGGTAAGGATGAATCAGCCATTCTTCTTCCCAGGGCTTCCCTCACCTCCTGGGTTGCCTGAATCTCCAGCTTTATTATGACTAATACACTGTGTGCACTCTAGCACTATTCTTGGTTCATCTCCGGAAGGGAGGAAATAGATGAAGAGGCTGTTAGCATTTGATTAGTTCAGCGTGCCAGCACCATGCTCTAGGAATGTCAGAAGAGAGACCACAAGGTAGGCCAGTGAACCCATCCCAGCTGAGCCAAACACACCACCCAGCACTGTCCACCTGCGCCCTGCAGGGTCAAGTTGAGTTGCACCTGTCAGTCCAGGCTACAGTGAGCAGTCTTGGCTGCCTTTGGGAGACAAGGAGGTAGAGACTCAGGCCCCAGATGCAGAGGAGGCCCAGTGCTAGGCATCGCAACAGGAGATCTCCTTCAAAGAATGTGACCCCTTGGTCACTAAGATCCAGGGGTGTTTTAAAAAGAAGTAGATGATGAGACAGTTTGCCCATGGAGGAAAAGTTCCCTCTTGGGAGGGCACTCACAAAATTAGCTCTTCAGCTCTATTCACATAAGATGGTCCTTTTAAAGTCTTGTTTGTGGAGTTGGTTCTCTCCTTCTGCTTTTACATGGGTTCTGGGGATTGAACATAGGTTGCCAGGCTTTCAAGCAAATGCCTCTGCATGCTGAGCCATCCAGCCAGCCATAAAATGTTATGTATATATTTATTTATGTGATGCTGGGAATCAAATCCAAGGCCCTGTACATTTGGATAAGTGCTGTCTCTCTGAGATCTATTCCCAGATCCTGTTTTTTGTTTATTTTGTTTTGTTTTTGAAACAAGGTCTCACTATGTAGCCCATGCTGATCCTCCTGCCTCAACCTCCTGAGTACTGGGGTTGCGAGTGTGTCTAACACACCCGGCTTACACTGGCTTTTTCTGAAACCTCTGCTTGCATGACATTGACTATCTGGACTGATTTTGTTTATATGTTGTATGGGATGTCTTTTGCTGTGTGACAGAGGACCTTAAAACTCAGTGACTTTGGTGTGACATTATAGTCATTGTCTTAGGTTTCTATTGCTGTGAAGACACACCATGACCACAGCAACTCTTATAAAGGGAAACATTTAACTGAGGTGGTGGCTTACAGTTTCAGAGGTTTAGTCCATTATCATCATGGCGGGAAGCATAGTGGCGGGGCATATGGCTGTGTGGAGGCAGACATGGTGCTGGAGAATTCTACTTCTTGATCCAAAGGCAACAAGAAGTGAACTGAGACACTGGGTGGTAACTTGAGCGTATATGAGACTTTAAAGCCTGCCTCCACAGTGACACACTTCCTCCAGCAAAACCACACCTACTCCAACAAACCACACTTCCTAATAGTGCCATTCCTTTGGGGGACCATTTTCTTTCAAACCACCACAGTCATTCCTCAGCGTAGTGATTTGTCTGGGCTCATCTGGGAAGTTTCTCACTTGGTCTCTGCTGGGCTCATCTAGGTAGTTGGTGCCAGTCCACTTGGGGGTTCATTGGTCTAGGACATTCATGACCGTCATTCTTCAGAAGTCTGACTCAGGCTTAGACAGCTCTTTCTAAAAGCTCATAGCCCTCTGTAAACTTTTATCTCCCTGATGATATTCCACGGTCTATAACAGGTCATGTAGGGGGACACTATCACAGAATGTGCATGCTGGAGAGGAGGAAGGCTTCTTGTGGTCATTTCTGCAGCCCACCTCTATGAAATTGCTTAAACGCCAGCCTAGTGACACCAGGCAGACACATACTAATTTTATGCCATATGCTACAAGACCCAGAGAGGGGAAGGGGCCTGTTCACAACAGGGCTAGGCTTAGAAACCCTTGTGGCCACCAAGCAGACATCCAACATTATAGACCCCACAGATGTTAATCTCTGCCTTGCATAGGCATCGCCTTAGGCAGCTACCATGTGGTCCTCCTGTCCCTGGCGCTTCTATCTCTGGCCCAGCACAGAATATCAAGCTGCTTTTTGCATGGAGGATTGAACGCAGGGCTTTGTGCACACTATGGACCACTGAGCTATGTCCTCAGTCTGCAAACTTTTAAACTTAAGCAAGTGATACTGTAATAGTGACAGTACCATTCAAGGGGGTACTTGAAGGCAAGTTTAAATCTCTCTTTATTTCTCCTATGCTTACAGTACCACCCAGCCAGCCATCCCCTGCCTGGCTTACATGCCCATTGGCCACTTTTATGGCTGCTGCATATCTTGATGGTCTGAAATTCTGAGCCCAACTGCTTTCAGATACCTCTCATGTTTGTATCTGTCACCTGAGCCTGCCTCAGTGCTAGGGTTTGCAAGAGTGTAAAGATCAAAGTACAGGCATTAGATGTCTAATTTCCCAAGCTATGTGTTTAAGTAGCACCGCTGTCCCCTGTCCTACTGTTCAGACTGTTTTGTCCATGTGCCCAAGAGCCTCTGTGAATTCCACCCAGACCCCTAGCCATCCATCAACTCACCCATCACTGCATCCATCTTCCTAGCAGTTTGTGACAATGAGGAGGTACAAAGGAGGATTGAAGTCTTTGATTTTTTCTGCTGGTGATGGCCAGAGGCAGAGTGGCCAGATTTTTCTAAGGCAGGAGGGAAGACTTAGAAATTAAGATCTGAAGGCTGCCGGCCGGTGGTGGTGCACACCTTTAATCCCAGCACTTGGGAGGCAGAGGCAGGTGAATCTGTTTGAGTTTGAGGCCAGCCCGGTCTCCAAAGCGAGTTCCAGGAAAGGTGCAAAGCTACACAGAGAAAACCTGTCTCGAAAAAAACAAAAACAAAAACAACAACAAAAAAAAAATCTGAAGGCTAGTGTGTCTGGATGAGGTCCTGGATGGACTTCGTAGCCAGAGTTAAGGCTGTGAAAAGAAATAGCAGCTCTGGAAAGACTGGACACAGGGAGAGCATGCCTTCTTCTCAGTCCACAGTGTGAGCCAGCACCAGTCCACACGTGAGCAGCTAGAGTCATGGAGCTTCTGATTGGATCATCTCTTCAGCTCCTCTTTTATAAAGGAGAGGAGAGGCACAGAACGTGAATTCTAGGACATACACAGTTGCAGACAGAGTAAACTAGATTATGGAGTAGGGGAAATGCTTTGAACAAAAAAAAAAAAAGGGGTAGATCAAGTTATATCATGACTAGGTATGCACCTGGAGTCCAGTATACCACACTCATGCATCCATGTTTACTGCTGCACTAGCCACAATTACAAAGATACAAAACTGGCCCAAGTTCTCAGACTAGATAAAGAAAATGGGGTTATACATACACATTAGAATTTTATTCAGATGAAATTATATTTTCAGGAAAGTATATGGAATTGGCAGCCATTGTGTTAAGCAAAATAAGCCAGACTCAGAAAGACAAGTATTATGTCTTTATGTCTTTCTAGATTTAAAACTGTGTGTGTGTGTGTGTGTGTGTGTGTGTGTGTGTGTGTGTCCATGCGTGATGAAAATAGAAGGGGTGCTATTAGGAAAGGAGACCAGCAGGAGTGGAGACTAGGGTGAGGTATGATAATGGGGCTGTACGTGAGCAAAGTCAGATGAAGACATGTATGGTGAAGTCTTGATGAAATCTATTATTTTGGATGCTAATTAAATGAATGAATTAAAAAAAAAAAACTAACTACAATACAAGGCTCAGGAAACATCTCAGAAAAGAAGGCAGAAAGATTGTAGGAGTCAGAGGACCAGGATGCCTGCTTAAGGGTGTGTCTTCTATATAGGGTAAGGAACTACACTCATGAAATCTCAACAATATGGCTGCTTAAACAAGCCCTGTACAATGGCAACACCAGTTGACACTAACAGAGATAGGGAATTAATGACTTCTAGGAGAGGGAGAATCAGTCTTCACCAAGGATGAGCCCACTAACAGCTGTCCAATCCCAAGTGGTCAACCCTAAACATATACACATATGAACAACAAGAAATGGACTCAGCAGCTCTCTCGCTCTCTCTCTCTCTCTCTCTCTCTCTCTCTCTCTCTCTCTCTCTCACACACACACACACACACACACACACACACACACACAAGGATAGTAATAATTAAAGAAGTCATGAATTTGAGAGGAGGAAGTGGGTGGGCTACACTGGAGGAGCTGGAGGGGGAGAAATGATATAAATTCATAATTATATAATGCGTCATATATTAAATTCTAAAAAAAGACTAATATCAAAAACTAAAAGGAAAGAAAAGGATTGACAGTATTTCTACCCATTAAGCTTGATAGTACTACAAACATTCAGGCCCAGCCTTGTTGGAGAAGCCCTCATCTGACCTAATGGAGACAAGAAGGACACAGCTGCCCTAGCAGCAGCTAGGGCAGACAGCTTTGCAAAGTCTCCACACTCTCTGTAAATGTGGTGTCGACCAATGAAGAGCCTCCCACAACCCTCCTGGGGGTAGGGTTGCACCCCAGCCTGCTGGGAGTTCAGGGGAAATATACAGGAGAGCAGTCAGCAGTGGTGTGCTCCAGGTTCCCATGCAGCAGTGGTGTTTCCCAGCACTAAGGCAAAGAAGCAGGGAAGCCCAGCAGAAGCAGGATATTTTGCAGCTCAAGAGCCCAGAGCTCTTGGAAGGGCTTTTCCTGGCTCCACAGGGAGGTCTTTGCAACATCTGGACACTTTGAGAACAGGCAAGAAGCCAAGCAGTGGCCCAGAGGAGGCAGGATGAAGACATGCATAGGGTTAGTGCCCAGAGGCAGACAAGGCACTCAGGCACTGGAGAAAGAGGTGGGTGTGACACAGACAGTGTGGGCCATATATGTGGGATCTTACGTATCCACCCATAACAGCCTGTGATTACTAAGTTCCCCACCTCAAAAAGTGGCTTGACAGCTTGGTTATGGAAGGAAGACTCACACACAGAAACCACCCAAAACAGGACCTGTGTGGATGCTGAGCTGTGCCATCTAGGCAGGAGTTTGGAGAGGTTGCATGGAAGCTGGAACTGTGTGTGGATGTGGCATCTTCATGGAGGAGGTGGGGGAGGTGAGCCTTCATTTCCAGGACACTTGGAAGAATTGTGCTGAAGACAAAAGAAGCTGGTTGTCTTTAGTGAAATAACGCAATGACTTGGACTCCTGAACTACAGTCTAGCACATTGAGCTCAGGGCAAAGGCACTTATGTCTGACCACAGTTGGCCCCATCCTTAAGCTGAAGCAGCCATGGCAGCCTCCAGCTGGCTACTGTGGTTTCAGAAGCCCGGGGAAGCCTCCCTTGGCTCTGGTCTGCCTCAGGGTTCCAGGTTATCAGGAATCCAGTTAACTGTCTGTTTTCTCTTCACCTGTAGGTACTGGCCCTGGCTACAGCGCAGACCCTCTGCTGTCTCTGCTCTTGTTAGCACTGCATAAGTTCCTGCACCCACTGCTGGGGCACTGACAGCCATAAAACCTCAGTAGGCACCCTGGGAGGACACCTTGCCACATGGACACAGGGACCAAGGGAAGCATGAAGAAGTCCATGCAGAAATAAATAAACCATATTTTTGGGGAAGTAATACAAATTTAGAAGACTTAAAATAACGCATCAAGTTTCCAAATAGGATGGAGTGCAGGCCGTGCAGTGTGCATGGGGTGCTGAGTACTCCACGGCCATGTACAATATATTTTTCTTTCCTTCACATTCCCTCCGAATCTTCATTTTGCACGAACTGTTGAGCAGGTACTTTGAGGATAATATGTAAAAAAAATGTCGGGTCAAAGCCTTTCTGACAAAGTAAAATATTTTTAGGAGATTATTGTGTTTAGAAATTTTTTTGAATTTACATTTTCTTTGGGGGCTTTTTCTTTATTAAATTATTTCTTTGGAGACATTTTGATTAAAAAGAAACATCATAATTAAAACTCACTGTCAATAATATTTATTTTTAAATAAAGATTGGAAACAAGGGTATAGTTGTTTATAAACTGTACTGTATATTACTGAATAACAGTTGAATAAAAAAAAGCCTTTTAAATAGACTTTCTAAAGCCATGTATGACTGTTAAGATTGAGTGCCTGCTGCAGCCAGACACTGTGACTTCCTCTTCATAGACACCACTTGAATGTCTCCTGCATGGAAGGCAGCCCAGGATACCTGTCTAGGCCTCAGTGAGCAGACAAGAGAACCTGCCAGCCAGCCAAGGGACAAGGAACTTCCCAGAAGTAAGAATGAATCCTGAAAGAGAAAGAGCTACTGTGTAAGCCAAGAGCCAGCCTTCTCCGGCCTTCAGTAGATCTGAGGTGCACTTACCTACTGTGAGCTTATAGACCAGCCTGTACTGATCCTAGCTTTAGTGATCCTCAAAAAGAGAGATGGATAGTCACCTGTACTCTTTTATCTTGTATCTACAGATGGCTTTTAGCCTCTGAAAGCTGTGAGATTGAGGGCAGGTTGCTTGACTCAGAGACACTGATATGCCCTGGTAGCTATTTATTACTCATTTCATGACAGGATTCCATTAAATACCCAGACTTGTTGTTTGTTTAAAATATAGCCAGACTTTTACAACTGTTGTTTATTTTGGGGTTTTGTTTTGTTTGAGTTTTGGATTGGTTTGTTTGTTTGAATGTCATGTTTTCTTCAAATGAGAAGATCTCACACCTAGGCTAGCCTGAAACTCCCATGTAGCACAGGCTGGCCTTGAACTTGTAAGCTTCTTTTGCCTCCTTTGCCTCCTAAATGCTAGGAATATAGGTGTGAGGCACTGTGCTTGGTTTAACCTATGGTTCAAATATGTGTAGTTTTCAGTATTACTTAACAAATTCTTCCTGTCTCCTCTGATTCAGCATGTATTGTCTAGCATCCAATGGCAGGTGGGGCCACAGCACCCAGCACCCACAGGAAGAATGGGTTCGTCCAAGATACTTGTTTGCTGATGGAAGGCTCTCTGAAGCATTCTCCTCCAATATGACAACAGGAACATTCAAAATAGCAAAACACACACACACACACACACATACACACACACACACACACACACATACACACACACACAGAGTTACTGGACACTAATAACTGATAAGCAGCACCTCATCTGCTGGGCAGTAGTGATAGACATATGGTTTGATGAGCTTACTTACTCCAACTCAGTGACTTTTGAGGGGTCTGCTTTTTACCTTAATACAATCCTGCCTATCTTGACAAGTTCAGCATTTAAATAATCAATTGCTTAGTTAAGAGAAAAGATAAATCTCATGTTTGGAAAGTCCCACACATGCAGAGACCCTGGCATGAAGCTGATACACTGGATTCTATGTGAAGAAATCCTCAGGACCACTGTTTCTGGTGGATGCATCAGGCTGTTCCACCTTTCATTTTTATTGATCAGCACTAACTGAGATGAAATTTAACCCTTTTGCCTGGTGGATAGTGATTCTGCCCAGAAAGATCATTTGTTTTTATAGTGAACTCGACACAGCACTTGGCTAATATCACTCTACATCTTAGCGCTCTGTGCTTGGGAAGAAAAAAAGGCATTTCCCAGGTGACAGGTTGAATAGAGACATGTGTTAGAGATAGGGTGATGTGCCAGACTACCAGTGCAGGGGTTGGGCTGCAGAAAATCTGCCCCCATCAACAAAGCCAGATCCTGCTGCACACATGAAGTAAGCCAAGTCCCTGCTGAGTTCCCACTCTCGTGTAATGGGCATGAGAAAGAGAGGTAGGTGGCCTGTGGAGACACTGCTCTCCTGGGCTCTCAAAGCACCCTAGAGATAGGTATGGTGATCGATGACTTTAATCCTAATACTCAAGAGGCTAAGGAAGGAGAGTTCCAGGCCAGCCAGAATCACATGGTGAGACCCTGTCTCAAAAAAAACAAAAAACAAAAAACAAAAAAACAGACCACCACCAACAATAAAAAAGTGGTGCCTGGAACAGAAAGAAGGATAAATACTTCATCTTCTAGCATGGGGGGACAACCTGGACACCTGGCCAAGGCTATAGCAAGTCAACAGGAACAATTGTTGGATGCTCTAAGAACTAAATGACAGGAAGTGCACTCTGGCAACAGGACAAAAGAGCTCACACAGAAGCTCTGGCCAAGCAGAAAGCAAAAGTGAAGCCCCCTGGCCCTGGGCCCTGTATGTTGGGTCCTACTGGTTCACCACGGACACAAAGGGAGAAGTGTGCACCTGTAGGTTCACAGTGCAGACTTGTGAGCTGTGCCCCTCCTGCATCTTTCCAGGAAGACAGAATCACAACCTGCACTGAAATGGACATTAAGCACACAAACCTGTAAAGACAAGCATCCACTCAAACTGGAAAACCACAAAACTCACTGCCAAACCCCCTGTCCTCTTCATATTTGGTTTTAGACATAGACAGGCATGAGTAGGGTCCAAGGACAAGATGACTTATTTCTATGTGACAAGCACACATTGGGTTGTGGAGTGCTCTGGTCCCAACCTATAAACAGCACCCAATCTGCTTGGGTTCCAGGGTCCAACTGGAACCCTGGAGGTTGGTTTAACAATTACTTTATAATTAGAGCTGGAGGAAGAACAAGAACCACAGGTTGAGCCTGGGAGAAGAAGCAAATAGGAGAAGGATGGGGAGGTCTCCATGCCCTAGGCCTGGGGGAAGCCCTGAATTCTGCAATTCTGATAAAGGTTGCATGCTGGTTGGTAGTACCTCCCAAGGGCCAACTTACTCCTGTTCTTAGGCAGTAATCAGTCTTTAAAAGCTTGTCCGTGGCAGGGAGAACAGAAATTCTTTGAGTGATATGATGAAATACAGTAACATTCCAAATTCTACTCTCACCCTAAGTCCATACTCCTAGATGCAGCTCTGACCCAGAGGACATAGTGCTGCAGGCCACAGGAATATATCATAAGAACTCAGCTGGTTATGGCAAAGTCACTACCTGGAGGAATCAGGGAATTCCTCCAGAGGAAGCCAAAGCCCAAGGAGTTTTTGGTGTTATTTGGTTTGTGATATATCAGCTGTCTTCTGTTATGAAAATCATGTGTGCCTTCATAGTTTTCCCAGTTGACTTTTCCCTAAGAAGGACTAACAGTGTGGACTGATCACTCTCTAGACATACACATTCCAGGTATTTGGAGAACAACCTCAGGAAAGGCTTTCTCTGGAATCAGATTATCTCCCTTAGCCACTTTCAAGGACTATAGGAAACACCACCCAGGTGGGTGCCCAATTTCTGAGGATAACAATGATAACAGCCCACCTGCAAGTCTCCTGACTTAAGGTAAATTCCACAAGGAGACACCGCCTAGGAGAGGTGGATGTTAAGTAATAGCTTTACACAATTTAGCTCGGACCCTCCCTTTATATACCGGGATTTCCAGGGCATAGGATGGAGAAGAGAAAAGAGAATGGAAGAACTAGATGGGTAAGAACTTGAGAGGAACAAACTGAGATGGGGAAGAACTAGATTGAAGGGCTAGAAGAGAGGACTAGAGGAACAAGATGGAAGATGAGGAAGAGCCAGATGGGGAAGAACAAGATGAGGAAGAAGGAGATGAGAGAGAAGGAGATGGGAGAGGAGCTGATAACGGGAGGAACAAGATGGATGAGAACCTAGAAGGGGCAGAACTAGATGAAGGAATTAAGATAGAACCTAGAGGGGACCACAGATAAATGTAGAGAGAAATTAGGCTAGAAATGAGCTAAATACGAGAGCAGAATATAAGCTTGTAATTGACACAGAATAATAAAGTATATGGACTAAGGAGTTTCGTGTACATAGATTCATTTCTTCTCATCAAAGATTATTTATCAGCTGGTTGTAGATTCTTCCCGGACTCTGGGAGGGGACTATCGAGGGGCTGGACTCCCATAGTCGCCGACAACATAGGGTCCGCCTCACCTGTACAAGGTGGGCCTTGGTTCAAATACAATAAACAGGGCCACATGGGGGCTACTGTGCTCAGATCTAATGGGCTTCTGATGCTTCTGGATGAGGCCTAACCCCTATGGCTTTGCTAGGAACCCTCCCCATATTACATTTGTTGACAATGAACGCTCTCATTCCACCAGCATTTCCGAAGGACATGGCAAGAGGCTCAGCATATTCACATAGTTCATGCATGTATCTGCACTGTGCTCATGTACACATCTGCACAGGGAAACTCCAGCCAGCCTGAATGCCCAGACTTTTTGCAGTCACACTGCTGCCCTGCATGGATCCCTGCTGTCCTCAGCCAAGAACCAAGACAATCCACTAAGAATAAGAGAATGCCTTTACTAGAATAAGAGAAAGACCTTTATTAGAGACCTGCCCATTTTGTGGCTGCAGGCACAACATGAGGCAAAGTATAGAAACACCAACAGTAGTGAGCTCTTTTAAATAACAGAGACCCACAGGCACCAAAAGCATATTTTAAGTAAGAAAAAAGCATGACTTCACACCAAGTCAAATCTACCACCAACTATCAAAGGAAAAAAAAACCCTAAAAAAACGAAACAAAACAAAACAAAAAAAATCCACACCAACCACCACCAAACAACAACAAAACAACCAGGAGTTCAATGTTGCCTACACTCAATGTTTTCCAAGAGTTGAAATGAGAAAACTCTTAGACGAAAACACAAATGGTATTCAGGAGGCTGAGGCAGGAAGATCTAAATTTTGAGGCCAGCCTAGGCTACATAGTAGGACTGTGTATCAGAAACATAAAAAAGAAAAGAAAGAAGAATTGCTTATAAGTAAATAGTTTGTTTGTTTATTTTTTGTATATATTCATTTTATTTAGTAATTGAATGTTACATTTATTGTGTTGATAGATACTAGTATTTTTTTAATTTTATAATTTGATTTAATTTTACATATCAGCCATGGGGGAGCGTAGGGAGGAGGGAGGACAGGGGAATCCATGGCTGTTTATTGTTTTTGAGACAAGCCAAGGCTGGCTTCAAACTTGAAATGATCCTTCTGTCTCAGCCTCCTGAGTACTGGGATTATATAGGTATATGCCATCATGTCTAGCTAGTCGACAGTTTTGACTGCGCTAGATCTAAGAGTGTTAGTTTATTCACAGCTGCTACAAAGAAAGTCAAAATTAGCTGGAGGCTGTGGAGCATGCTTGCAATCCCATCACTTTGGAGGCAGACAAAATAATCAATGTCAATTCCTACCCAAACTGGTCTACCTCAGTGTAGCTGAGGCCATACTGTGACCACACACACAGACACAGACACACACACACTTTGTAAGAAATACACAAACCGATGGAAAAATAGATAAAACACATGAACCACCTTGTCATGGAAGTAAAACAGGGACAGAAAACATATAAAGGCATTCAGTCTGAATAGTGATTAAAAAAAGCAAACCAGAAATACAATGACCATGCCCATTTAATTATCAAAACTTTAAAATTGTGACAGTGCCAAGTGTTAAAGGGAACATGGGTCCACAAAATCACTGAGGATCAACTGTGGTATGACTTGGTACAAACACATCAGGGAGAACTTGGACACTGGTTATTAAAATTGAACTTGTAGACACACTCTGACCCAAAGACTTCAAGTCTGAGTATCAAGCTTTGGATATGTATACCAAGATCTTATAAAAGTTTTTTCATATAACCTGGAAATAAGTGACTGTAAGCAGGACAGTGTATGGATACTATAGAATATTTTCATGATGGAATACCACATGGATCAGAGTGAATGATCCACAAATAAGGATCCAAACACTCAATCTCAGCATCTGTTAACTGGAAAAAAAGAAAGTCCCAAACACTGAAAAACCGAGCCAAAGCCAACAGACACCCAATATGTGATAGATGGAAGAAAGGATAAGATTGACTGTATTGAAAAGATAAGACTGGTATGTATCACACACAGATGATACACACATAATAGATAACGCTAGATACATGACTGATAGTAGATAGATCAATGATTAATAGATGAGAAGACAGACAGATATACAGACATATAGATAATAGATAATAAATGATCAAAAGACAGACAAGGATGAGTGGATAGATACATGACTGATAGATGAGAGAGAGAGATGATGGATGATAGAAAAAGACAGATAACGAGAGGGGTAGATAGGCTGGCTATATAGCTCAGTGGGTAAAAGGTACTTGCCCCAGGCCTGATGATCAGAGTTCTACAGTAGAAGGAAAGAACTCCCAAAAGTTGTCTTCTGATGTCCGAATGTGTGCCATGGTCACACACACACACACACACACACACACACACACACACACAAATAAATAAATAAATAAATAAATAAATAAATAAATAAATAAATAAAATTACATAGATTAAGAATATTTTTCAAGCCGGGCGGTGGTGGCGCACGCCTTTAATCCCAGCACTCGGGAGGCAGAGCCAGGCGGATCTCTGTGAGTTCGAGGCCAGCCTGGGCTACCAAGTGAGTTCCAGGAGAGGCGCAAAGCTACACAGAGAAACCCTGTCTCGAAAAACCAAAAAAAAAAAAAAAAAAAAGAATATTTTTCAAGAAAATATGTAACTAAAACTGTCTTAAGAACCAAGTGGTGGAGATGGTCACTTAGACATGAGAGACTCAGGGTGATAAGGAGCCCACAGGTAGACACAGGTGAGAATCAAGACTTTGGTGTTTAGGACGAGAGGTGGGTACTTATCGCATTATCAAAAATTACTAAATAAATGAATGAGGTCACAGGCAGAGCAATAACAACAGGACATCATAAACATGACAGTGAGTGATGGATCTTGTCTGTACAGGTGAATGTGAAACAAAGGAAGAAGAAAATTTCTTCTAGGGGGCCCTGTGGGGCACAGAGTAACAACTGCATGCTCAAGACAAATTCACCTCCAATTCCATCTTCAACCTATACCTGAAAACTGGACATTCTCATGCCACACCTGACTCACAGGACATTTCGTGTGGCCTGCAATAGCGAGTTTTCTTACTGTCTTATCACACTAGGCACTCTCATGTAAAAATCCAGCTCTCTGGCTTATAATACACAAGCACATAGGATCTCCATTCCTACTCGGTGACAATTGGTAGGTGCCAAGTAACAGCCACTGCAAAACTGTCTCCAGGCTTCCCTGAGAGCTTGCCACTCAGGGTGTGACCCACTTGCCTCATGCAGGCACATGGTCCCAGCACCTGTGGGCATGAGAGCATGCGCTTTGACCAGTCTCTATTCCATCTTTCACCTCCACAATCCCTGCTGGCTGTGGCCATTCTAGTGGCTTTCCATGGCCAGGTGACAGGAAAGCCAATCAGAGTTCTCCTCCAAGAAAGCTGAAGTCAAAGGTTTAAGTTAACTCTCAGCCTGAATTGGTAATTGATGCTTTCAAAATAACAAGAAACAAGTGTCCTGTTTTCCCTTTAAGAAGACATCAACAAAGTGAACCTGCATGGCAGATGACCGAGGTTTCCATTTTCCTTAAAAATGTTGACTTACTTTTTTCCATGAGTAATTCTTTGGGTAAATTACAGAACACAAGTTTTCTATTTGGCTTTGGAAAAAAGACTGCAGTAAGCATGTCTACAACACAATCTGCTAGTGTATCTAACAAGCTGGTGACTTCCCATGAACAGTTCAACAGATTTCTGTTCTCTAAATGGCAAAAGACTAGGCAATGGCTATTTGAGCCTGGCTTCCTCAGCCCTTTTTCCCTCCCACTGCCACCTCTTGCAGCGTCTCCAAACCCTAACCTAATGAATGGTTAGCTAAGGCAATCCACATTCATGTTTCAGAATGCTAATTCCCATCTAATAGGATATCACTTTTACAAGCAAGTCTCTCCTTTATCAGCAAAATCTGGTTCCATTGAACTGATTGATTGTGCTTGGAAGTATCAACATTTTCAGACTAGGGGTGGTGGCTGGAGGCATGGTGGCTATGCAGTGTTGCACTGTGGGGCACTCCTGGACTGGGGAAGCCAGGAGAGTACAAATGCACAAATAATTAATTCAAATCAATACAGCAAGGGGTTCAGGATGAGAGCTATTCAATTATGTTGTTCAAAGAGAAGATGCCTGATCTTCAGCTGGCCCACTCCATGCTGCAAATAATGGAGCATTTTTAATTTGTGCAGCAGGGATGTTAATCTTTTACTGTGTAATCCAGTCCTTGGTGAATGCCATAAATATGTGCACTGCGTGCAAGAGACTCCCTGAGGAGGCTCTCAATCAGCCAGCCTGCCTTTTCCCTGGGATTTTCATGTCAGTCTCTCAATATTCAATTAGGAAGTACATGACTAGCTAATAAATGATAACTGATGGATGAATACATGGATTGATAGGTATATGGGTAAATTGATAGACCAATTGATTTATAGCTGGAGTACATGGCTGGATGCACACCTGCACCAATGGATGGTGGGTGGGTGGATGGATGGGTAGATAGGTGGGGTGAGTAGGTAGATTAATGAGTGAGGGTAGATGGGTGGGGATGGATGAGAGTGAACAGCTGTGTAGATGTGTGAATGGAAGGAAGAAGAGACAGAGATATAGACACTTTCAGATTGTGAGACACCCTCAATGCCCCCAGCCTTGCAAACAGTTAATGGTCTCTAGGTCTTACTTGAACCAACAGCACAAAAAAATCTGGGGTTTGATGTATTACCCTCCCAAATGATTCACTCCACAGTTCCTCTGAAGAGCAGACTTCCACAGCATGGTTTAAAATGGACCTGAATCCCCAAAGAGAAGCATACATACACACACACACACACACACACACACACACACACACACACACACACACACACAAAGAGAGAGAGAGAGAGAGAGAGAGAGAGAGAGAGAGAGAGAGAGAGAGAGAGAGAGAGAGATAGATTTGTATGTCTACACACCAAGGTATTAAAATTTTTGTCTCAGGCTAGGAGTGTTGGTCAATGTTAGAACATCTGCTGAGTATACACAAGTTCCTGGCTTCTAGCCCCAGCCTCAAAGAAAAATAAAAAGTTATGTTGCATGAATTCTAATAGGTCTTATAATAAAAAATCCAGAGCCAGATACTGGGGTAAATGCTGAAAGATCAGAGAGACAAAGGAACAAGCCACTGCCACATCTCACCTTGTCAACTCCATGCATCTTCAGACTGAATGCCTCTGAGTCCTCAGCCAAAAGGGCCTCCAGCTCAAAAGGCTTTAATTTCTGTCTCCTCCGGTCTTATATACCTTTCTTCACCAACCCATATCACTTCCTTCCTAGTGCTAGGATTAATGACATGTGTGCTTCCCAAATACTGGTAGCAAAGGCATGAGATCTCAAATGCTGGGATTAAAGGCATGTGACTCCCAAGTACTGGGATTAAAGGTGTGTGCCACCACTGCCTGGCTCTGTTTCTCTCCTAGACTGAATCAATCTCATGTAGTCCAGGGTAGCTTTGAACTCATAGAGATCCAGACAGATCTCTCCCTCCCGAATGCTAGGATTAAAGGTGTGTGTCACCACTGCCTGACCTTTATGCTTAATCTAGTGGCTTGTTCTCTTCTCCGATCTTCAGGATAATTTTATTAGGGTGTACAATATATCATCACAAAGTTATGTTTTGCAGGCAGATGGGATCATGTGGACTTTAATGCCTGGTTGAGGTCTGTCTATTCTGTAAAAAGAATTTGTTATTTCTGTAATGAGATGAAAACAGTAAAATTAAGTTTAAAAAGACATTTTCACACACCCCCAAATATAAGATCTAATTTGTAAAGCTGCCCTCCTCCACCTGCTCTCAGAAGCACACTTACTCTGTAGAAGACACTGTCTGGGAATAGCACTTTCAGTCATACTTCCTGGGTGGCTCAATGTGGCACCAAGCACATCTCTTAAGTGGGGAGGATAAGGCTTCATCTGTGATGGGTGATCACCTACCATACCATCCTTCCAAACTGTGGCTAAAGAACTAGAGTGGTGGCAGCCATGGGAGACGTGGGCACACAATGCTGTGGAGAGCTGGGGCAGAGCTACATGCATTCATCCATCACCCAGATTATGACTTCCTAAACAGGAAACATAGCTGACTGTGAGACACCTTCCCTCTCTACCATGAAAGAAAGAAGCTGAGGATCTGTGAAGAAAAATAAACACAGTTAGCTAGAATTCAAGCTGAATTGCAGTGAACACAGCAATGAATTCAGAATGGAATTCAGGAGAACTAATTCACTGTGATGTGGTACCTGGGGAGGAAGGATGACAGTGCTCGACTAGAGCACTTTAGCTTACTTAAAGTGGCATTTGAGATGATGCACCATTACAAGCCACCATCGTCTCCCCATTTTGAGAGTTCTATTAGACACACAGGCAGCCAGCTTTCCCTACAACCAAAGCTGCTGTCACTTGGGCAAAACCCAATGCTTTTTCACAAGTGGCTGTCACCAGAAGTGGCAGCCTTATGGATTGCTTTCTGAGGTGTCTTGAAATGTGGAGACAAAGCCCAGAAAATCTTTGGTTGTCTGAGCCAAAAGCAGCCTGTGTAGGAGTCTAGGAAGCAGATCAAGAACACGAATAAATGCTGGACAAGGGCTATGACATGTAGCATATGCTCAAGTGAGTCAGCCATAGGGAGTTGTGTGTGCTGAGTGATTCCACCATCCTGGGAGAGATGGTGCCACATGAACCACAGGGCACCTGCCATGGTGAATGGAGACATATGTGTGGATACAGAGGATATGCCACAGATTAGAAACAATAAGAAAAACTCCAAAACAAATGCTGGGTATTCTCCCTGCCGGAGCCAGGCTGCTCTGTGCACAGAGACCCACAAGAGACAAGAGAACAAGGCTACTGTATAAAGATTCCACAAAGAACCAGAGCAACCCGGGGATTGTGTGGAAAACTAGAGTCAGTCATGTAAATGAGGTATTTGCCATTTCCTCCCTAAATTTTATTAGGCAAAGACAAGGAAATGATCTATCAAGTAGGAAGTATTTGCAGCAATTGTTTTTTTTCTTTATTGAACAGAAGCATGGTGCCTGAATGCTACAGTGACACTTGCTACAAAATAGAAATCAGAGAGTGAAACCCATAAAACCACAGAGAAAGTCAGGAAACTCTGTCCTGGCTTGTTCCTAAGCTGTCCAGTCACCTCATTTATTCTCTTGAAGAAAAGGGGAGGCTGAATGTGGCCACAAATGCCTCTAGTTAACAGCACTCAGGAGTCTGAAGCAGGAGGATTGCTATAAGCTCAAGAAAAAGCATCATCTACATATATATAGCAAGATCATGTCTCAAAAAATCAAAAACAAGATAAAAATAACAAAAAAAGTTTCAAAGGGGAAATTCAGATGGAAGGTCATATGCAAATGATCTTGAGATAAGAGCAGCTCTTTAGGGCATCCACTAAAGCGGAAGTCTACAGGACTCTGATACCTGGAAGGTAGAGACTTGCCCTTGAGATGTACTGCATCTGTATCAGATGCTTCTTGTGCCATGTGTGACATTCTCTCAGGTATCTCTGATTGTAGTCTTGTGAGAATGGAAACTTCTAGAGCACTGAGGAAAGATCCTGTACAAAAGAAAAAGATGACTCAGACACAGTTGTTGTCTCTCTGCTTTCCTCTCCAGGGTCTCTTTTAAGCCATAAGCCTCATCAGCCAAAGAGGGCCACAGCAGAAGTATGGATGGTGCCTTAGAGCTTACCTGTATTCCTGTTTTCAGTGTGCATCTAAGCTCCTACCTCAGCATCCCACAACTGCAGCCTAGACAACACATCTGCAATTAGCTTTATTCTTCCAGATCATGTTTTCAACTCTTTTAGAATCACTCCCAAATGAAATCCTTGTTCTAGGACACATATCTTGCAGGGTTTAGTGTCCTGCCTCCATTCTTCCTTCAATATGACATCAAGTTGGTGTTTCCTTAAATAATTACCATGATTTTGTTTTCTGCAGCTAAGTCAGAGATGGGTTCACAATAAGGGAGCCAATGTGACCCCTTTCCCCATCTCAGAGACAAGTAACCATAGAATCTTGAGTTACAAGGAACTGTTTGAGTTTGCAGTAATGAAGAGAACACCTTGCATTCTCTGATAAAGAAAAGCACATTTACCAGACTATCCTTCTCTATGGCCCTGACTGTGGTTTCTTCAGCCTGACTCACTTGGCTCCTTTAGTGCCACCCCCATGAGTTCCTGATTCTGAGTCCCATTAGCAGATATTCTCTCTAGCTTAGGATAGCCAGAGTCAGGCTCTATACAGGGACAGTGGATCCAACAACTGACAGTTATCTTTGTCTTCATCAGGACTACGGCAGCTTCATGGCAGCCAAGGGTGAGATTTCATCTGTCATAGGATGGTGAGAGCTGAAGAAAAATTTTGGCTGCCTACTAAGATCTGGGTGTTTGACATCCTGTAGCTAGAGTTTTCCTGCCTGGCCCACGGTCAGGACAAATTTCCCTCACCCGCTAGTCCTGCAGCAGCTCAGACCCAACCGAGTAAACACACAGAGACTTATATTACTTATAAACCGTATGGCTGTTGCAAGCTTCTTGCTAACTGTTCTTACATCATAAATTAACCAATTTCTATTAATCTATAAGTTGCCACATGGCTTGTGGCTTATCAGTATCTTAACATGTTGCTTCTCATCAGGGTGGCTGGCAGTGTTTCTTTGCCTCAGCTTTCCACTTCCCAGAATTCTCCTCTGTCCTTGTCCCACCTATACTTCCTGCCTGGCTACTGGCCAATCACACTTTATTTATCAATCAATCATCCACAACACTTCCCCTTTTCTTTTTTCAAAAAGGAAGGTTTTAACTTTCACATAGTAAAATATATATATATTTTGTTACATATAACAAAAAAGCAAGAATTAATTATAATATCTAGTCTGTTTGTATTTGGCAAAACTAAAGAAAATATTCTATCTAACCTATATTTGTGAGTCTAAAATTTTGTATCTAACTTATCTTTTATCATAACTAAGGAAAATTATAACTATCTAGTCTTCAACTACATCAAAGACCTCAGAAGGATATAATATTACCTGAGCCAGTAAGAGGTTCACCAGACACCAAATCTTCCACTGCCTTTTTCTTGGGCCTTCCAGTCTCTAGAAGGTGAGCAATTAGTTAGTTTCTATAAGCTAGATAGACTTGGTGGATGCTCTCCAGGTCTATCACTCGCTGTAACTGTTCAGGTAGACTAAAACATCATCACTATACTTTCAAAGATATTTTTGAGGAGAGTTAGAGGGATGGTTTTAAAGTTATGAATACTTATTGATCTTCCAAAGGACCCAAGTTCAGTTCCCAGAACCCACCCTGGGCAGCTTACAACCACCTATAACTCTGGATCCAGGGAATCTGACACCTCTGGCCTTCTTAGGCACCTGCACTCATAGGCATATACCCACACAGCTGTACACACATGATTAAACTAAAATGATTCTTAAAAAAGACTTTTAAAAAACATTTCAAGACAATTTTTATTGCATTCATTTGTTGGGAATTGCATACTACAAGTATGTGGAGGTCAGAGAAAAACTTGTGGGTGTGTGTTTTTACCTCTCTATCAAGTGAGTCCTAGGGACTGGTCCATCAGGCTTGGTGTTAGGCACCTTAACCCACTGAGCCATCTTGCTGGTCGATTGCTATCATTTTAACTGCCCCCCCCACATAAATCCTCTCTCTCTTTTACTGGTTCTGTTTGATCAGAGTCTTGTAGGCCTGGTATTGGTCTCATACACCCAGCTTCCTAAAGAAAGCATGCTTTTGTACAACTCTCTTCCCTCTTTCCTCCTTCCCTCCCTCCTCCATCCCTCCCTCTTCCTTCTCTTTCCATCCTTCCCCCTCCTTCTCCATTTCTCCCTTCCTAACACACTTTACCCTAACAAAGGCACCAGCTTTACCTGCTGATACTCATAAAGAAATCCACTGGCATCCCCTTGGCCTGGAAGATGCTAGAATAGGCATCCACCCTAGCAATGCTTCTCAAGCATCTCCGTACATGCATATCTCAGGATTGTACTGAAATGTGCTTCCCAGGGTCAGGCCTGAGAACCTGCATCTCTAACAGATTCCCAGGAGGTACTTACACAGCCATGTAGATGTTCAGTTGCAGGGCATTACAAGATTCTCTAATAAGAACATGCTTAACCTCTCTTTAGGTTTCCTGAGTAACCTACCCATCCCTCTCTGTGCCCAACAAGAGAACCTATTTGTTTAACAGCAAAGATTAAAAGGAAGACTGTTCTGGTTGAGATGTGATAAGGAGTGAGTTGTCAATGACATTTTGATGGGGCTTTTTTAAACACAGGGACATTTAGCACAGCCTACAAACCAAACCATTAAACTTGCAGCCAAGTAATTGCTTTCAGCAAGTAATGATCAAATCAGATCCCAGCCCTGAGACTCACCCCAGAAAGCATGCCAGAAAGCATGATGGTAACATCACTGATTAATTAATAGATGCCTTTCTACATCTTGACACAGCACTTCTGGCTCAACCACTTCACTTAGGCTGTTTCAGCTATCTCCTTCTGGCCTAGTCCCCCAGTTGTCATCAGCCTTCCATCCTGGATTCCCAGCCTCCTACCTATCTCACCCCGTCCAGTCTGCATCTTGTGATAGATTTTCATCCACAGTCACACCCATGTCTTACAAACTTGCATATTCCCCTTAATACCCATCACTCACCTGTTCTGCCCTATCCTGTTCTATCCACTGCCTCAATTGTCATCAGCTCCAGACTGTTCTACTTCAATGGCTCTCATGAATGTGGCCAGTCATGCCCTTCTGAGCATTTTTCTTCTTACTAGCCAAGGGATCTGCTCAATCCACTATCAGGGTATGAGCAGCACTCATTTGGAGCAGAACTGCAATCTCCAAAAAATGTGAGGATGGCAGATGGTAAGAGAGAATGTGACTTTTCCTTCAACCCTCAGAAGCAGACATTGGTCTTGTGGAGAGCCTCACAGCATTATTTCAGAGAAAGGGGAATCACATCAGAGAAGAATAGCCTGAAATGGATTATCCTGCATGTCTAAACTCTCTGTACACATCTCTTTTGGGAAAACAAGCTTATAACACCACCCAGACTCCTAACTGGGACCCAGGCAGAGCCTGTGGTCTCCCTGAGTTTAATTTTTATGTAGGCTAAATCCGCAAACTGTGGCATCCTTCTCAGTATCCATACTTCTCAGCAGCCACGTTTCTCATTAGCTTCACTGCAAATTCCAGTAGGGGTGCTGCTTCTGAGAAGGAAGCCCTGTGTTCCTGAAGAGCCTCCCCTACTCAGTGCCTTTCCCAGAACCAGATGAACTGTAAACAACAGAAACACAACTCAGATAGCTGAGGAATTCTGACATGATTAGATTGGGACAGAACCAATTTTATCAGGACTGATTCTTCTTCCATCTCCACCTTTGCTTTCTTCGAAGCTAATGGTTTATAGGCACATACCTTTCTGTGTGGCTCCAGAATCATCTCCCATTGGTTTAGCAGCAGGCAGAAAGAGGCCACTTCTTCCCTGAAGCTCTACCTAAAGCCTTGGGATTGACAAAAAGGTATATGTTATGGTTTGAGTTTGAAATGTCTCCTCCAGGCTTATGTTCTGAATGTTTGTTCCTCAGCTGATGCTGCTATTGGAGAGGCTATGGAGTACTCAGTAGGTGAAGCCTGGCTGGTCATTGGAGGTTACCTAACCAGTAGTTCCATTTTTATTCTCACTCAGTCCTACTCTGCTGTGAAGCCAGAAGCCTCTGCCATGGACTCCTGCTGCCTTCAAGTCTATCCTGTGTCTTAGTTACTTTTCTATCACTGTGAGAAAATACCATGACCAAGGCAATTTATAAAAGAAAGTGTTTAATTTGGCTTATGATCTCAGAGGATTAGAGTCTGTGATGGCAAAGGAACACCTGACAGCTCAAATCTTGATTCACAACCCTGAAACAGAGAGCAAGCATTGGGAATGACAGGAGTCTTTTGAAATCTCAAAGCTCATCTCTCCAACAAGGCCACATCTCTTAAACCTTCTCAAACAGTTCCATCAACTGGAACCAAACATTCAAATATATGATTCTATGGGGGTAATTCTCATCCAAACCACCATACTTGATTTCTGTATCAAATGGAACCACAGTGGCCAGAAACTGTGGAATTCTTATTCGCAAGCCTGGTCAGTAGGCTATCAGTAGAGCCAGGGACCAAGGGTGAGAGGGGAATGTTCCCAAAGGGAAGCGGAGGAGCTGTTAACAGAGGTCTTTGCAAACAATGCACTGCTCTTGCTAAAATTACCATGCCTGCCTAGTCTTCAATGCTAACCTGACAGGCTTTACAATCACCTAGGAGACCAAAGCATTCCTCTTGGCCTGTCTGAGAGAGCATTTTCACAGCACAAACTGAAGTTGGGCTTGACATTCTAGATGTGGATGGTACCATCCTATGAAATGGGAGCCTAGTAAAGAGGAGAAAAAAGAACTGAATACAGCATTCCCTTCTCACTCTCTCCAGCTGCCATCATATGCAGTGCTCCACTCTGCTGTGCCTTGCACACCAGAATGTATAGGAACCTCTATAACCAAGAGCCCAAATATCTTTCCTCTCTTAAGTTGTCTTTGTAAAATATTTTGATTACAGTGGCACAATAGCAAGTGGTAGCATGTATACAGTATTGGGCCAGGCAAGCATGCAACATGCTCACAGAATAACATGATCTGAGTAACTCTGTATTTCTAGCTAATATGAGTATCACTACCCACTGCATTAAGCTCCTTTTGGGAAAATACTATTGGCAGAGTTTAGGTATGATGCTAAGTAAAGACACTTTATAGGATTTAAAAATTAGAAATGGGATGTGGCTGTCTCATCAGTTAAGAACACTTGGTTCTCTTTCAGAGAACCTGAGTTCAGTTCTGAGCACCCATATGGTGGTCTACACACATCTGTAACTCCAGTTTCAGGGGATCTGATGCCCTTTTCTGACCTCTGTGGGTGCTACAGGCACATGTATGGTGCCCAGATGTATGCTTGAGCAAAACACTCATACACATAAAATAATCTTTTTGGTTTTAGTTAGAAATAGGGCTACAGTGAATGCTCAATGGATAACATGTTTGATTTGCAACCAAGAGGACCTGCAATCACCCAGAACCTATATTTTAAAAAATCTAGATATAATTACAAAATTGTAATCACAGTGCTAGGTAAAGTGGGAGGCATTGAAACATACTGGGCATGGATACATATGCTGGTAACCCCCGCAATGGCAGAGAGAGGGGGGATTCTGGCTGGACAGTTTAGCCAATATGAGGAGTTTCAGTAAGAGAGCCTGTTTCAGGAAATAAGATAGAAAGCAATAAAAGAAGACATCTGACAACCTGCTTTGGTCTACATACCCACATACTCATGCACATGCACTGCACACACACAACAATTCAATACACAATTAAAATTTAAAAGCAAGGTGGACAGCTCCTGAGGAAAACAGCTAAGGTTGACCTCTAACTGCTTCTTCTTCTTCTTCTTCTTCTTCTTCTTCTTCTTCTTCTTCTTCTTCTTCTTCTTCTTCTTCTTCTTCTTCTTCTTCTACTCCTACTACTACTGCTACTACCACCACCACCTCCTCCTCCTCCTCCTCCTCCCCCCCACACATAGAGTAACGACAGCAATTTAAAAACTCCACAAAATATAAAAGAAGTAAAGTCGTAAGTGCTAATGCTAGCCTAGAGAATGTTGCTTTATTTGCCTTTGATATTATTCTCAGAGTTTCAAAACATCTTATCTAAGCTACCCTGAGAAGTGAAACTGAATTCTAATGTTCTGTGGTTTGTTGTTGTTGTTGTCTGTTGGTTTTTAAGTTAAGTTGTTTCTATGAAACAGTCAAACTGGTTGCATAACCTTGTAGAGATGGAGCCACTAATAGATTGATTTTGACTTTTCAACTTTCATTCAGTTGCTCCAATCTTCAGCAAGATGCACATGTCACCACAGCACATGTAACATCAGGATCATCTCAGTTGGCCCCTATAGCTTATCCCCAATAATATGCATCCCAAAGGGCTTAGAACTGGGGGTTAATGATAGAATGCTTCCTCCCAGAGGGTCCAAACCAAAGCTTGGGTCACTGAGCATAAGGCCACTCATACAACCTTCACAGGCCACTGTATTACTTAATTAAATCACCTCCTATTATATGAGACAAAGCACAGAGTGGTCATGAGTGTCATTCCATTCAAATGTCCAAGCATCATTTAGGCAAAAGAAGACAGTGAGGTCACTGGAAGAAAAAACAGTCAAGCCAAGCTCTACACACATCAACTCCTGGTGTAAATAAGCTCTCTCCACTCCACCCAGGGATCTCTGATTTTAGCTCCTCATGAATTAGTAAAGTTCTTCATTTGAACCCACTGATAAATCCCACTGTCAAAATTATAAAATAACTACAGCCTTGCTGGTTTTTATGAAGTAAAAAAAAAAATCAGTATTAAAAATTTCACATGCTTGACCTAATACAAAACACCATAGTAGTTATTTCCCATAAAAACACTAAAAATGTGGCTCTTATATTGCGGCCATTTCAATAGGAAAGACACAGTAACTACCCAGGTTATAAACCATCCTCTCAGAAAGCAGGACATTGCAATTTACAAAGTGCTCACCAGTCAGGCTCGTTGGGCAAGCTTTGTGCAGTTAGGTAGACATGTCACTCTGATTTTCCCAATCATGTCAAAGAAATATCAGGAAAGCCCATCCTGGGTAAACATTCATGGAAATGCTGTGCTCCAGGATTAGGGCTCCAATTATGCACCACCTTGACCTAGAAGCCTGTTGTCCTGGGTCCAAGAGAGAGAAGATGGTGGTTGTTACCAGGCAGCTGTCACCTGGTTCTCAGTAAGACATGAAGACATCGGTGTGGAAACGTGATAGAAGGTGTGGTCTGCCTGTGGAGTCAGACTCACTGTGCAGTGATTAGCAGGATATCACAAGGGAGAGAGGCTCTTGGATGCAGCTCACAGCAGAAAAGAGCAGGCTGCACAGAAGTGATGGCTCACAGTCCACAACTGTTCTGAGACAATTCCTTCCAACAATAAGAAAGAGAAACATGTATGTTTAGCCGTTTTCAGCATTGAACTCAATATTTAAACAAATCATTTTCAAGAAGGGACCCCACAGGGCATCATCTTTGCCATATCATTTCTAATTACATTATTGCTTAATTGCAGAGCAATAGAGTGTGTGATTCTGATGCTGTGATGAGTGCAGTGGGTAGGGGGTTGCTGGAAATTATTTAACTTTCCATACAAAGCTAACAGTGGGGAAAACTGGCCTGAAGACAATGGCAAGGGTCCAGACTCCCTGTCTAGCTCTCTTACTGGATAGCTCATTTCTTTCCACATTAGACTGGCAGCAGAGAAAAAAGGCCTCTTGGATCACATCTCATACTACTCTCCACAGCTGAACAGTCTCATGAAGAGGTTCAGGTTTAATGTGTCAGTGACTGTATGACTGACACTGAGCTTCATGAGCACCAGGGTGAGGAGATGAACCTGGCTTCATTCCCAGCTGCAGGAGAGCCAGGGTTTAGTGAGTGGGAAATGAGCATGTCCAAAAAGCCCCACATATGACATAAAAAGAACAAACAAACAAAAACACATTCCACACCATCTGTGCCCAAAGCACTGTATTACAACATAGAAGAGGTGGCATCACCTGATCACTTACAAAGGAGGCTACCTGGAAAATAGGATCCCAAGAAAGACACGGGGATTGCCCAATGACGGAGAAATGGAAGAGATCTACATGAACAGCCTGGACATGAGTGGGGGTAATGAAGGACGAGGGTCGAGGGAAAGAGAGCTTGGTGGAGTGGGAGATCCCAGCTGGATCAACAACAGAGAGGGAGAAAAAGGAATAAGAGACCATAGTAAATGAAGACCACATGAGAATAGGAAGAAGCAAAGTGCTAGAGAGGCCCACCTTTTCCCATTCTGTAGGCTGTCGATTTGTCTTGTTTACCATGTCCTTTGCTCTACAAAAGCTTCTCAGTTTCAAGAGGTCCCATTGATTGATTGTTTCTCTCAGTGTCTGTGCTACTGGTGTTATATTTAGGAAGTGGTCTCCTATGCCAATGCGTTCAAGACTACTTCCTACTTTCTCTTCTAGCAGGTTCAGAGTAGCTGGATTTATGTTGAGGTCCTTGATCCACTTGGACTTAAGTTTTGTGCACGGTGACAGATATGGATCTATTTGCAGCCTTCTGCATGTTGACATCCAGTTATGCCAGCACCATTTATTGAAGATATTTTCTTTTTTCCATTGTACAGTTTTGGCTTCTTTGTCAAAAATTATATGTTCATAGGTGTGCGGATTTATGTCAGGGTCTTCAATTTGATTCCATCGGTCCACATGTAGGTTTTTATGCCAGTATTAAGCTGTTTTTATTACTGTGGCTCTATAGTAGAGCTTGAGGTCATGGATCGTGATGCCTCCAGAGGTTGTTTCATTTGAGAACTTGAGTATTATTCTTTCCAGGTCTGTGAAGAATTGTCTTGGTATTTTGATGGGGATTGCATTGAATATGTAGATTGCATTTGGTAACATTGCCATTTTTACTATGTTAATCCTGCCTATCCATTAGCATGGGAGATATTTCCATTTTACAACATCTTCTTCAGTTTCTTTTTTCAGGGACTTAAAGTTCTTGTCATATAGGTCCTTCACTTGCTTAGTTAGAGTTACCCCAAAGTATTTTATATCATTTGTGGCTATTGTAAAGCGTGATGTATCTCTGATTTCCTTCTCAGCCTGTTTGTCAATTGTATATAGGAGGGCTACTGATTTTTTTGAGTTGATCTTGTATCCTGCTATGTTGCAGAAGGTGTTTATAAGCTGTATCAGTTCCTTGGTTGAATCTTTGGGGTCACTCAAGTATACTATCATGTCATCTGCAAATAGGGAAAGCTTGACTTCTTCCTTTCCAATTTTTATTCCCTTAATCTCCTTATGTTGTCTTATTGCTCTGGCTAGAACTTCAAGTACTATATTGAATAGGTATGGGGAGAGCGGACAGCCTTGCCTTGTTCCTAATTTTAGTGGAATCACTTTGAGTTTCTCTCCATTTAATTTGATGTAGGCTATTGGCTTGCTGTAAATTGCCTTTATTATGTTTAGGTATGTTCCCTGTATTCCTGATTGCTCCAAGACCTTTATCATGAAGGGGTGTTGGATTTTGTCAAATGCCTTTTCTGCCTCTAGTGAGACGATCATGTGGTTTTTTTCTTTGAGTTTGTTTATATGGTGTATTACATTGATGGACTTTTGTATGTTGAACCACCCTTGCATCCCTGGAATGAAGCCTACTTGATCATGGTGGATAATTGTTTTGATGTGTTCTTGGAGTCTGTTTGTCAGTATTTTATTGAGTATTTTTGTACCAATGTTCATGAGGGAGATCGGTCTGCAGTTCTCTTTCTTTGTTGCATCTTTGTTTGGTTTAGGAATCAGGGTAATTATAGCCTCATAGAAGGAGTTTGGTAATGTTCCTTCTGTTTATATCGTGTGGAACAATTTAGAGAGTATTGGTATTAACTCTTCTTTGAAGATCTGGTAGAATTCTGTGCTGAAACCATCTGGTCCTGGGCTTTTTTTGGTTGGGAGACTTTTAATGATTGATTCTATTTCCTTAGGGGTTATTGGACTATTTAAATAGTTTATCTGGTCTTGATTTAACTTAGGTATGTGGTACCTAGCCAGAAAATTATCCATTTCTTTTAGATTTTCCAGTTTTGTCCAGTAGAGGTTTTTGAAGTATGACCTGATGATTCTCTGGGTTTCCTCATTGTCTGTTGTTATGTCCCCCTTTCCATTTCTGATTTTGTTAATTTGGATGCTCTCTCTTGTAGCTAGAGTTTTCCTGCCTGGCCCACAGTCAGGACAAATCTCTCTCACCTGCCAGTCCCACAGCCGCTCAGACCCAACCAAGTAAACATAGAGACTTATATTGGTTACAAACTGTATGGCCGTGGCAGGCTTCTTGTTAACTGTTCTTATAGCTTAAATTAATCCATTTCTATAAATCTATACCTTGCCACATGGCTCATGGCTTACCAGCATCTTTACATGCTGTTTGTCATTGTGGTGGCTGCCAGTGTCTCTCTGACTCAGCCTTCCACTTCCCTGCTTTATTCTCCTCCTTGTCCTGCCTATACTTCCTGCCTGGCCACTGGTGATTTATTTATTGACCAATCAGCAACACAATTGACATACAGACTATCCCATAGCACTTCCCCTTTTCTTTTTTCTTTTTTCTTTTTGAAAAAGGAAGGTTTTAATCTTAACAAAGTAAAATTACATATAATTTGGGTCTCTCTCTCTGTCCTTTGCTTAGTTTGGATAAGGGCTTGTCTATCTTGTTGATTTTCTCAAAGAATCAACTCTTTGTTTCATTTATTTTTTGTATTGTTCTCTTTGTTTCTATTTTATTGATTTCAGCTCTCAATTTGATAATTTCCTGGCATCTGTTCTTTCTGGGAGACTTTGCTTCTTCTTGTTCTAGAGCTTTCAGGTGTGCTGTTAAGTCACTAGTGTGAGTTTTTCTCCAACTTCTTTATGTGGGAATTTAGTGCTATGAATTTCCCTCTTAGCACTGCTTTCATAGTGTCTCATAAGTTTGGGTATGTGGTGTATTTATTTTCATTGATCTCTAGGAAGTCTTTAATTTCTTTCTTTATTTCTTCCTTAACCCATTGGTGATTCAGTTGAGCATTATTCAGTTTCTATGAGATTGTAGGTTTTCTGTAGTTTTTGTTGTTGTTGAAATCTACCTTTAAACCATGGTGGTCTGATAGAATGCAGGAGGTTATTCCAATTGTTTTGTATTTGTTGAGATTTGCTTTGTGGCCAAGTATGTGGTCGAGTTTAGAGAAGGTTCCATGGGGCACTGAGAAGAAGGTATATTCTTTTTTGTTAGGATGGAATGTTCTGTAGATATTAAGACCATTTGAGTCATAACATCAGTTAAGTCCTTTATTTCTCTGTTATGTTTCGATTTGGGAGATCTATCCAGTGGTGAAAGTGGGGTGTTGAAGTCTCCCACTATTAATGTGTGGGGTTTTATATGTGATTTAAGCTTTAGTAATGTTTCTTTTACATATGTGGGTGCCCTTGTGTTTGGGGCATAAATGTTCAGAATTGAAACTTCATCTTGGTGGATCTTTCCTGTGATGAGTATGTAATGCCCTTCTTGATCTCTTTTGATTGATTTTAGTTTGAAGTCTATTTTGCTGGATATTAGGATGGCTATACCTGCTTGCTTCTTAAGACCATTTGATTGGATAGTCTTTTCCCAGCCTTTTATTCTTAGGTAGTGTCTATCTTTGAATTTGAGGTGTGTTTTTTGTATGCAGCAGAAAGATGGGTCCTGCTTTTGTGTCCATTCTGTAAGCCTGTGTCTTTTTATAGGTGAATTAAATCCATTGATATTAAGGGATATTAATGACCAGTGATTGTTCATTCCTGTTACTTTTTTGGTGGTAGTGTGTGTGTACTTCTTTTCTTTGGGGCTTAGTGCTGTGGTGTTACCTATTGCCTATGTTTTTGAGGGTGTATCTGACTTCCTTAGGTTGGAATTTTCCATCTAGTGCTTTCTGTAGGGCTGGGTTTGTGCATAAGTATTGTTTAAATCTGGCTTTGTCTTGGAATGTCTTGTTCACTCTGTCTATGATGATTGAAAGTTTTGCTGGGTATATTAGTCTAGTCTGGCATCCATGGTCTCTTAGTGTCTGCATTACATCTGTCCAGGTCCTTCTGGCTTTCAAAGTCTCCATTGAGAAATTGGGTGTTATTCTGATGGGTTTGCCTTTATAAGCCACTTGGCCTTTTTCCTTTGCTGCTCTTAATATTTTTCTTTATTCTGTATGTTTAGTTGGTTAATTATTATGTGGTGAGGGGCCTTTTTTGGGGGTCTAGTCTGTTTGGTGTTCTATAGGCTTCTTGTATCTTCATAGGCATTTCCTTCTTTGAGTTGGGAAAGTTTTCTTCTATGATCTTGTTGAATATATTTTCTGTGCTTTTGAGTTGGTATTCTTCTCCTTCTTCTACCCCTATTATTCATAGGTTTGGTCTTTTCATGGTGTCCCAAATTTCTTGAACATTTTGGTTCATGACTTTGTTGGCTTTAGTGTTTTCTTTGACTAATGAACCTATTTCTTCTACCGTATCTTAATGCCAGAGATCCTCTCTTCCATCTCTTCCATTCTGTTGGTTATACTTTTATCTAAAGTTCCTGTTTGTTTACTCAGATTTTCTATTTCCAGCATTTTTTCTATTTTCCTTTTCAAGTCTTGGACTGTTTCCTTCATCTGTTTCATTGCTTTTTCATGGTTTTCTTCCAGGGATTTATTGTTTTCTTCTGTTTTATTTGTCCTTTCCTCTAGTTTTTTTTTATAGCTTTCTTTCCATCTTTGTTTGTCTGTTCCTCCACTTCATTTTTGATTTCTTCTTTATAAGCCTCTAGCATCTTCATGATGTTATTTATAAGGTTGCTTTCTTCTGCTTCTTCCATATTATGATGTTCAGGTCTAGCTTTTGGAGGAGGTCTAGGTTCTGGTGATGCTGTATTGCTTTTTATTTTGTTGTATGTTCCTTGACGTCTGCCCATCTCCTCATGGATTCATTCTTGGTCTTATCAGTGCTCTTGGTCCAGACACAGCTGACAGATTCAGGAAGCCTCTTTCTGGTCCCGATGGAAGCTCTCTGGTCCAGCTGGGAGTTCCAGGCTCTGGTACAGATGGGAGCTCTGGGGCAGGATGGGAGCTGGGGGCTGGTCTCTAAGTCTCAGGAACTAGCTGGGGTCTCCAGTGGATGGGTGTGGGGGCAGGGCGGAGAGATTGCAGGGTCTGTCGAGGGTCTTGGAGAAGGGGAACCTTCCTGGTGGGGGTGGGAGCAGCCCTGCCCTATGGCCAGGACCTGGGGCTAAGTTGGGCAGGTCTTTCTAGGAATGGCTGGTGCCCAAGGATGGGACCTAGGAGTAGGCCTCTTTGAGTCTGACCCCAGGCACTCACCTCTTCTCCAGATGGAAGTTCTGGGGCAGAATGGGAGTTGAGGGACTGGTCTCTAGGTCTCAGGAGGTGGCTGGGGTATCCGTCGGATGGGTGTGGGGGCAGGGCGTGGAGATTGCAGGGTCTGCCTGGGGTCTCTTGTCCAGAATGGAGCTCAGGCATGGGATGGGAGCTGGGGGCTGGTCTCTAAGTTTTGGGAAGTGGCTGGGGTCTCCGGCGGATGGGTGTGGGGGCAGGGTGTGGAGAGTGCAGGGTCTGCTGGGGGTCTTGGAGAAGGGGAACATTCCCATTGGGGGTGGGGGTGGGGTCCTACCCTGTGGGCAGAACCTGGGGCCAAGTTGGGCAGGTCTTCCCCGGAATGGGTGGTGCCCAGGGATCAAGAGAAGCTTCTTCAGTGAAGGTGCAAAGTAAAGAAGTCACAGAAGGAGCAGGCTTGGGAGGTATATGCCAATTCCCTCACAACCTTCTAGAATGGCCCTTAGGACAGGACACTCTACACTAACAACCAGCAACATTTCCACAGAAGACTCTACTCCCCTTACTGCCTGGGCCTGACATGGAGAGGACAAAGTAGTACCTACTAGAGTGTCTGGCTTGCTCAGGAGAAAGGAAAGAAACAGAGAGTTTTGGAGGGTGTTTCACTACCCCTACAATAACCAACTTCCAAAATGGTCCCCTACAGTTCCCACCTCCTGCCTGTCATTATCACTTTCCATGATGAGTAACACTAGGCTGTGTCACCAATAAAATATTTCAGCAACAATGCTATCATTAGAAGGTAGGTTATAATGATAGAGCGGCTTCTCCCTTCCACTCTCCATTCTGATTCTGGAAGAAGTCAACTGTCAGATTGAGAAGACACTCCGAAAGCCACTGGTGAGCTGGGGGGTAGTTCAGTGGTGTAGCATTCTCATAGAATATGCAAGGCCCTATCTTCCATCTCCAGTACTGCATATATATGCATGCATATATGCACATACACATGTACACAGAGAAAGGCACAAATAACAAGGAACCAAGGCTCCTGCCTTCATGAATATGCGTGGATCATCCTAGGATGAGATGTTTTATTACATAATGAATACCTGGAGTGACACTAGATTTCCATGTGAGAACCCTGAGCCATTCAGGAAAGCTGCTTTCAAATTTCTGATCCATAGAAATGAAGAAAGCACCTGCTCCTTTAAGCTATGGTATGATAAATAATGTATTTATGATGTATGATAAATAAATATATAAACAAAGTCCACTTACTTCCATTGCAGACAGAAAAGTCTTATCCACTTATCACCTGTTACAAGACTTGCTCCGACTTAGTAGTCTGAGCCCATGAAATGTAAGGAAGCTGCATCCTTAATCCTTCACACACTGTAAATGCCTGATGAACTTTGAGCCATAATTTCAATCTTTCTGATTTTGTTTTCTGAGATTGTCACACTATATACAGTATAACAGGCTGTCCTTGAGCTCGCCATTCATCTCAAACTAACCTCATACTACAAATCTTCCTGCCTCAGCCTCCTCAGTGTTAGGATTATGGGGATATAACCATTATACTGGGCTAAATGTCTGTTTTTCTCTATGTGAGAAACCCTGAAAGCCCAAAGGTGTTCCCTTCTCTCAGAAATAATTCTCTACCTCCATTCAAAGTAAAGTGTAGTCCTCTGATTAACAGAAACCAGTCCAACACAGATCTCAGCTCATGTGGTAGAATCAAGGAGATGTTTTCTTCAAAGGCAATGGTTACTTGCAAGTAACTCAAGTCAATGCAATCCATTTCAGGAAAATGTGTCCATCAGGCAACCTTGATATCCAAGAAGGACCCTCATAACAACACAGACAGCAACACACACACACACATACTGAGCTATGGCTTTGAAGTACTACCTATTACCATGGACTTGGCATGTGTTCACTGCATGCTTGCCAATCTGCCAATGTATATAATCCAGAGTCCTGTGTATCTAGGGGAGAAAGAATCAGCCATATCTAAATCTAAGTTTGCCAAGGTTCAGCTGTCAGCTGTAAATGTTGTTGAAAGCTGGAGGAGTCTGCATTGGGGGAAAATATACCATAGTCTCTTCTCAAGACATTGAGCTATAAGGAATTATTAGTCTAACTGAGAAAGTTCTCAAAGAGCAGGGCCATTTAGGCAATTGTAGTGAGTAGATCTGAAGTAGTTCAGAAGGAAGAAATGACAGCCTTAGCTATGAAGGAACCATGTACAAAGCAGAAAGTCACATGGGAGACTACAGGTAGTTTGTTATGATAGCAGAAGGTGAAAAGGCTGGAGGTCAGAAGTCATGAAGATTTGGAAAAAGGTGCATTGTTCTTTCACCTTTCTGTTTATCTTGGAATAGACACACCGCCAGCCTCTGTTATGGATGGATTTTTCAAGGATACCTATATAGTGAACAGTCTTTGGAAAGAGATAGCAAACAAGCCTCCCCTCCCCCACAACAAACTACTATCTATCATAACAAACTACCTGTAGTCTCCCATGTGCTGTCTGCCCATGATAATGAGAAAAAGTCTTCAGTCAGTGACTTGGAAAAGTCAGCTTTTCATCACTGTGACAAATACCTTAGAAAACAACTTAAAGGAAGGAGATATTTATCTGACTCATATTAAAATCAATCCATATGAGTCTATTTAATGGTAATGGAATTTATTAAGGTATAAATTGAGGAAATACACTCATAAATACAGAATGGAGTAGACAGCTGAAGTTGTCCTCTGATCTGACTGGGAGCAAATCCACCTCACAGGCAGGAGGAGGGAGAAGGAGCATGTGGCCCTTCTCCCTTTCTTTACAAGAGGTCATGTACAAAGGCAGGAAGAATTGCCTTTTTTGAACTCTATAGCCCAAGGTCATGGATGGAGCAAATACCACTACATTTCCCCTTTTTGTCTAAACAAGAAGGTTCTAAACTTAATGCAAGTTATACACACAATAGGAATGGTTATCAAGTATTATCTAGGAAAAACAAAGGGTAGTAACAAACAAAAATGGGACTACAACCAACAAGAATAACATCAAATAAGAAAGATATGCTAAATGTTGAGAAATGTCCAGAATATAGGTAAATGGCAAATTACCAAGGTTACTCCAATAGCTACCTTGAAGATTCTAATTCTAGTACTAATATGTTCTAGCTAAGGTATGACAAGATGGTAAATGTAACTATCTAGTCCTCAACTCCATCAAAGACCTGAGAAGGTACATAATAATACCTGAGAAAATAGAAAATGCAAGCAAACAATTTCTGAAATTCTTGTTAGAATAGACAGAGACAGCTGGCAGCCTGGACAGTCACCTAAAGTTTCTCAGCACTGTTGGGGCATCCAATTTGGCTACAGGCCTAGAATATCTGACAGACCATTTTCAAAAGCAGGAATTTTGAAAGACCATCTTACTCTGTCTTGGCAGGGTTCAGTAGTTGCCTTTCCTTATGTCCTGCTTTTCTGGAAAGGACAGCATTCATACTGTCAGCAGTTGAGGCAATGGCAGTTTTTGCCCAGCAGGCCATTTTGTGCCAAGAAGAAGACAAACTTCCAAATGGAAATGTCTTAGAAGCCCAAAATTCTCTCAGGATCATATTGGTGCTGCCAGGAGCAATCGTGTCTCACATCAACAGAATTCTATGATATCAAAACATTTAAACACCATATTCTCTAGGTCTATGAAGTATTTGAAGATTACCTATCCATCTGAAATATGTTTCTGTAAAGCTGGAGAACTTAATTAACATAACTATAAAAATGACAAGCATTGGTGACTATAGCTCTGCAAGTCTTCTCTACCTAAATAACCTAAGGAATAAGGCTTCACATTAACAAGGTAAACAGTCTGTAAATAGATATACTATATAAGAACAATGACCTCAAAATTGTGACAATATACAAAATATCTTAAACAGAGGTAGAAATGTATAGTGCAATATGCAATATGACAACAATATCCTTAATATATATCAATATACTAAGTATCTTAAACAGAGGAAGAACATACATACAGTATGAATATGATAAATATAATATACATTTATATAAATATGCAAAATATTCCATTTTTAAAAATAATTTATTTAACTTTATTTTATGTGTGTTGGTATGAAGGTGTCAGATTCCCTGAAACTGGAGTTAAAGACAGTTGTGAGCTGCCATGTGGGTGCTGGGAATTGAACCCAGGACCTCTGGAAGAGCAGCCAGTGCTCTTAACCACTGAGCTATCTCTCCAGCTCCCGCAAAATATTTCAAACAGGAGTAGGAATGTGTATAATACAACAAACATAGTTTTGTATTTGTATCAATATACAAATTATCTTAAATAGGAATATAAGTATAGCTTACATTTGTATGAAATATACAAGAATCCATATCAGTGCAAATTACCCAAGACTGATAGTTTGTTAAATCAGTTTACTAGTAGATACAATAATCTACCTTAATATACTATACCTATCCATTGCCCTGTTTCTTTTCTAAAGTAGACTGCTGAGTCAAAATTTTATTGTTCCACCCCAACCTTATAACCATCCATGCATAACCCTGAGAAAAATGAAACCTTTGGGAGAGGGGCATCATTTTTTTTTAGAATTGCTTCCTGATGTTTAGGGGGCAATGGAATCTCTGTGGGGTCCTGTAAGAAAGCTTAGATAGTTAGGTCTCAATAGGGCTAGCCATAGAGTCTGCAGCCAATCTCAGAGTAATGGATAAGATTTCTGAGATCTGGCTAGAAGTGCAGTGTGATGGGCTATCTCATCTTAGAACTGTCCTAAAGAGTTTTCATTCCAAAGCTGATCATTGAGTGATGTTCTTAGGTGTAATGGCATCATTCTGGACCATGTAGAATTGTTATTATGGGGCCCTATCTTCCTTCTGTAGACTTCAGAGATTGATACTGAAAAGACTTATTTTTCACTGTGGAAAACTTGGACATTATTAATATCAAAATGCAAAGTTTGGGTTTATTCTCGATCGAGAATAGATTCCCAGAAAGCATGGATAAACATGGAAAGAAATAGAATCTTGACAACAGTGGTCCCTATATTATTAGTTTTCTTTTGTCCCACAACAGTTGGCTACTCTGATATGAGCCAGAATCTCTTAACTTTTTCTTTTAGAAACACACTTGGGTTTAGAGAACGAGAGAGTGACTTCCAACTCTCAAGTCAGCTTGATTTATAATTGAATCAGAACCACAACTATTTTAGAATTAAAGAGATAAAGATGTTAAGCAGTGAGATATTACCCTGCAGAGTATAAGGGTACCAATAGGTTCTTCCTTTATGCAGTAGACATCTAAGTGTTCAAGGCCTTATGATTTCTTGAAGATGGGTATTTCTATTGTCCTGTAAAGACAAAAAAGAATAGAACTCTGCCCTGACCTTTGTTTGTTGAGTTTTTATTACATCTTGTAGAGTTATCACACTAGTGGATGAGCTATCACTTCTCCTCATCAAGGGGTTTCTCCTATTTGAAACAAATTTTTATTAATTTTTTTTTGGTATCAATAACTTTTCAACTTCTGCAGAAACAAAAGCAAAACCTCTTCCCCAAAGTAGGACGTACCCTGGTTTCCCCTCTGAGGTCAACACATCTTTGAAGTAAACTGGTTGGTGTAGCTCAGGAGTTTTTTTTCTGTTGTCCAATGTCTCTCCACAACTATTGTTCCTTTCTCATCAACATTGAGAAAATTCAAGGTTAATAAAGCACTGTGTAATCTATTTCTGAGTCATTGTTACCTGTTTCTGTTTATTTAGCATATCCTTTAAAGTTCTGTTGGATCTTTCTACAATTGCTTGGCCTGTGAGATTGTGTGGTATACCTGTAAAATGCTTTATATTGTAATATGCAAAAAAACTGTCTCATTTTATTTGAGACATATGCTGGAGAATGGTCGGTCCTAATTTGTTTTTTTAATTGTTGTTGTTGTTTTTTCGAGACAGGGTTTTTTGCTCTGCTAGGGATGTCTTTCTATATGCTGTAAAATGTGTTGCTCTAATTGATTGATGGATAAATAAAACGCTGATTGGCCAGTAGTCAGACAGAAAGTATAGTGTAGGTGGGATAAGCAGAGAGAAGAATTCTGAGAAGTGGAAGGCTGAGTCAGGAGATGCTGCCACTGGCCGCCACCATGAAAAGCAAGATGTAAAGTACCGGTAAGCCACAAGCCATGTGGTAACTTATAGATTAAAAGAAATGGGTTAATTTAAGATATAAGAACTAGATAGCAAGAAGCCTGTCATGGCCATACAGTTTACAAGTAATATAAGTCTCTGTGTGTTTACTTGGGTCTGAGCAGCTGTGGGCTCGAGTGGGACAGCAAAAACTCCAACTACATTTCTCTGTGTAGTTTTGGTGCCTGTACTGGATCTTACTCTGTAGACCTGGCTAGCCTCAAACTCACAGAAATCCACCTGGCTCTCCCTCCTAAGTGCTGGGATTAAAGATGTGTGACGCCACTGCCCAGCCCAGTCTTAATTTGTACAGGTATTCCCATGATGGCCATAACTTCCAATAGGTGTGTAATCACAGAGTCAGCATTTTCAGAACTCGTAGGTGTTGCCTATTGAAATCATGAATAGGTGTCAATGGTATGGTGTACATATTTTAATCTTCCAAATTCTGCAAAATGATACCCATCCATCTACCAAATTTCATTTCTTTGTATACCTTTACAATTACTTCCTGCATGCAATGGAGTTTGGTTATAGAAGGAACAAGTAGGATTTTTTTTTATAATTTCCTTGGCTTGTTGTCAAGTGATGGAAAAGTCCATTTTTTTCCAATTTTTGCTATTTTCATGGTGTTTCTTATGAAATTTTGAGGCTTCTAACACATTACCTATTGATAACTGACTGATCAATCTCATTGTTACTTTGTGCTAGAGGACCTGGCAGACCTGTATGGGATATAATGTGTGTTACATATATAAGATGTTCCATATTTCTAATGATTTCTGGTAATTGTATAAATAATAAGATTAATTCTGTGTTATCAGGTATACTGAATCAGCAGTTTCAATATGTAAAACAACTCTCTTTGCATATCAAAAGTCAATAACTATATTGAGAGATTCCTTGAAGTTCATTAGTACCATAAGAATGGCATACTATACAGGTCTGCCTTTTGTATAAAATTGTAGGGGTTTTGATACACTTTACTTAAGTCTCCTGATTTATATCATGCCTTTCTTGATTTATTTGCATCAGTGTAGAATGTGGGGACTCCAGAGTTTGGTTTTTGCCATGCAATGTGAGGAAGGATCCATTCAGTTCTCTTTATGAATTCTATTCTCTTGCTTCTGGGATAACTGTTGTTAATCTCTCCTAAAAAGTTCCTGCAGGCTCTTTGCCAGTATTCATGATCTTTCCATAAAGAGATTTCTTCATTAGTTAAGGGTACCACAATTTCTGCTGGATCCATTCTTGTCAACTGATGAAGTCTTAACTTTTCTTTTAGAATCAAATTAGAGACCTTTTCTACGTAAGTCTACTTCTTACTTGGTTTACATAGTAAAAATATCCATTCCAATATAATATCTTCTCTCTGCATCAAAATCCCTGAGGGGAAGTATGACCAGAAAGCCCTTAAGTTCTGGGTTCACTGGATCTACATGTGCCTCTCATATTTTTGTTTCTACTAGAACCAATTCCTTCTCAGATTCAGTTGATAATTCTCTTGGATTATTTAAGTCCTTATTCTCTTCTAAGATATTGTCCAAATTTCCTAGTCCATCTTCAGGTGTTCCAATAATGGTCTGTAAGTTGGAAATGCTTCCTAACAAATTTTGAAAATCATTAAGAGTCTGCAATCAATCTCTCCTGAGTTGTACCTTTTGGGGTCAATTTTTTTGTAGATCTATCTTATATCCTAAGTAATTAATAGAATTTCTTCTTTATATTTTTTCAGGAGCAATTTGTAATCCCCAGAGAGGAAAAACTTTCTTTACTTCTTCAAATATGCTTTCTAAGTTACCTAAATTTGGATAAGCTCATAAGATATAATCCATATAATAGTTGATTATAGATTGTGGAAATTTTGCACAAATTATTTCCAATGGTTTTTGCACAAAATATTGGCACAGGGTAGGGCTATATAACAGCCACTGTGGGAGGACCTTCACCTGATATCTCTTGACTGGTTAGGAATTATTATAAGTAGGTACTATGAAGGTAAATATTTCTCTATCCTTTTCTTGTAGAGGTATGGTAAAGAAACAGTCTTTAAAGTCAATAACTATAAAAGGCCATTCTTTAGGTAACAGAGAGGGCAAGGGCATCCCATTCTGTAGGCTGAACTACTTTATTTATGGCTTTCAGATCTGTCAGTATTCTCCATTTAGCAGATTTCTTTTTAATAACAAATACAGAAGAATTCAAAGGGCTAGTATGGTGATATTTTATTTGTACTAAAATGTGATTTTATTTGTATGTTAATAAATAAAGTTGCTCAGGGGTCAGAGCTATTAGCAAGCCATGAGAAAGCTGGGCGTTGGTGGTGCACGCCTTTAATCCCAGAACTTGGTAGGCAGAGCTAGGTAGATCTCTGTGTGTTCAAGGATACAGCCAGCATTGGAGACACACGCCTTTAATCTTAATACCAGCCATAGAAGACCTGGAGGTGTGTACACACAGGCAGTGATGAGGAGGTCATGTGGTTGGGTTTACAACCAATGAGAAGGCAGAACAGAAAGTCTTTGTAAAGACAAATACACAGGAAGCAGCTTTCTTTCAGAGAGGTCTCTTTCGGAGGGGCAGGACCACCACGAGAGGAAGGGTAAGGTTTTTAGCTCTTAGCTCTGACCTCTTGGCTTTCTTCTTTGCATTGGTTCTGTGTTTCTTATTTAATAAGAAATGTAACAGTTTGTTACATCTACAGGCTAGTAGATTCTTCAATATGTTGAGCGTTTAACTGCTTCTGAACTAGCTGTTCTAACGCTTGTAGTTTCTCTTGTTTCATAGTCATTTGTTCAACCCAGACAGGTTTATCCATTAGCCATTTTAAAAGTATGGCTCTTGGTACTTCTGAGAATTCAACAGCAGTTGTGCTCTGTTTATGTACAGCCTGAATGGTTGGTAGCTGTTTTTTTTTTATATATAGTATCTTATAATATTATTCCCTGAAACATGAATTGGTCTATATTCCACTCCTGAGACTGGAGGAATTTTAATCTGGGCATTCCATTGCTGTAACAGATCTCAGCCCCAAAGATTCACTGCTGCATTTCCAACATATGGCTTCATCCTTCCTTCTGGCCCTATGCATTCAACCCATCTCATACTTTGTTTTACCTGAGATAGGATTCCAATCCCTAGAAATTTTATGTCTACCTCTTGAAGAGGCCAATTTAGATTCCATGATATTGGTGTAATGATAGTCACATCTGCACCTGTGTCCACTAATCTTTCAAGGAAAATATTATTCATTAGCACTTTAAGCTTTGGTCTTTGCTCATTTATGGAAGTCCACCAAAATATTAATTTTATGGAATTTTTGATTAATTTATCAAAGTTGTTCTATCATCCATTGTAGGATCGTTCTTTACATTAGGCACTGGGTTATTTAATTGTCCTGGGGAGTAATTTCCAATGTAGTGATTGGAAATGTTTGGACCACGTTTGATTTGTGGGCCTGTGAGAGGCCCTCCAAGGCATTTCGCATTGGTGAAGTTTGTCTTGTATGCCTCTTATTGATCTGCATTCATTGGCCAGCCTTTGCCACATCTTCTACACAATCCAGAAGGTTGGGGTCTCCTGTTTGGATTATTTCTAGAAGAAGCATTGCTTCTGGGAACATTCTGTGTACAATTTCTTCTTATATGACCTAGTGTACCACAGTTAAAACATTGATACCTCCTTTCAACTTTGGAAAACACCTCTCCTATCCAAGCCTCATTACCACAGTTAAGAGACTCAACACCATTTGTATGTTGAATCTATTCTTCCAAAAGTGCAGACCTGACCTTTAGAGGTGTAAGTATTATTTTGCATTCTGTATTACCATTAACAAAAGCCAAAAATTGAGTTAAGACTTGTCTTAATTGTGGATCTGATATTGCCTTGTTTACATCTATGGTAAGCCTTTGTAAAAAATCAGTAAATTTTTTTTGACCTTTGGAAATCCTTTGTATATAGCTCAGTTGGTTTCTCTGGTTCTGGAATTTTACCCAAGCATTTAAAGCTGCCATAAGGCATAGGGATAATGTATGCTCATCCATGGTAGTTTGTACATTTAAACCAGTGAAATGGCCCTCATCAAGAATTTGATGTTGGGAGATCTCAAAATCTCTGATTTTACCTTGCTGTTTAAGGGCCTTAGCCTGTCCTCTAAGCCAGCTTTTCCGTTGTAACTGCTGGCTATATTCTAACACAGCTGAGATTAACTGATTCCAGTTATCTGGTATAATTCTATTTCTAGAAGACCATGTATTTAACATCTGTTTTACATATGTTGAATGTATTTATAGGTGACTAAAGCTTCTTTAATTTTTTTAAATCTCTCATATGAATAAGTTGACTGATATATTCTATATATTCTTCACAATATATGTAATTTGCTGGCTTCTCATGGACAGGAACAGAATAAGTTATTTTATAAGAGCCACCTGGTGATGTTTTTATGATTCTGCCCTTCTGCTTATTATCCTTACTGAGAGATGCCTCCAGAGCTTGAAATCAGTTAACTACCACTTTCTGTAATGTTTGAACATGCTCTGTTGTAAAAGATTCTAGAGATTTCATGGAATCACACAATTTCTTTATGTTCATCAGAAACATATGATTCCAAAGACTTAATTCTATCAATTAGTGATGATCTTTTTTCCTTAGAAATTATCTGAATGGCATTAAGATTGATCTGAAGAGTTATCATTTTATACATTAAGTATTCATATTTATGATCAACAGAATTAAATCTGGTTGTCCAGTTATTATTAATGGACTGAAGTTCTTGTAGTAAATTAATGGATTACAGAGAAGGAATCCTTCTGTGTAAGTCCTGTATCAATCCCATTAATATCTCATTTTCATGTTATTATTAAGCCAATTTTTCAATGATATGAGACAAATCACTATTGTTATTGCTAGTATGGTGAAACATATACATCCCAGGAAGGTCATATATGTCCTGTAATATTTCATTCATAGTACAAACAAAAAGGACTTTAAATCCCCTAGTGGTAAAATTGTCTGCCATTTTTGAGAAATATTCAAAATTTGTAAAGAAAATTTTTATTAATTTGTTGTATTAATCAGTTTAATGTGTAAAATTATCAAGTAATTTACCTCAGATAAAAAGATTGTCCTATGTGTCCAGATGTTCCAGGTGTAATTAACCAAGTTAGGTGAATAGTTGGTTCATTCAATGATTTTTGGATGTAATATGGTCAATAGAGCATGAGACTGTTAATCTCAGGATATTGGGTTCATGCCTCATGTTGGGCACACCTTGAGTCTATTTAATGGGCAACAGAATTTATTAAGATATAAACTGAGGAAATACACTCACAATCACAGAATGGAGTAGACAGTTGAAGATATCCTCTGATCTGACTGGGGGTGAATCCACCTTACAAGCAGGAGCAGGGAGAAGGGTAATGTTCCATTCAGGCCAAGGATTCAGTACAAGTAAGAACTCGCTCTAGTGGCTGTCTCCTTTACTGATATTTCAGCAATTATCCTGACATCTGGCTCCGAGTTTTTATTATTAAGACCAATTAGGATTCATGCTACATCTGGCATCCAACTTTTGGGGCACAAATTCACAAAAGGTCCCTTACCTGTGGCTTTTCAGCTATCTGGCACAGGCGAGAGCCACACACAGTTGGACTGATTCCCTGGCTGGCTTTTTCAGTCAGCAGGTTTCCTTTCCTAGTGGATTGTAGGCTTCCCTGGACCCCCTCCACAAGCTGCTGCCAAACTAGGTAGTTGCTTTGAAAACCAGCTCAGGCTTCTACTTTTCTACACAGAAGCAGTTAACCTCACATCTTCACTGTCATCTGAATCATCATCATCGACAGATTTTATGAGACAATTGAGAATTCTTAAGAAAAAGAATTAGTTAAAAGGGAGATTTTTTTTTTCTCCACAGTAAAAAATGGGAAATACTATTATAATGGAGAGAGTTAGGTCTCTGTACAATAATATATAGGACAGTTTGAAAATGGAGCAATTAAATGAGAGGACAATTAATTTGGATAGGATTTATGTAATGTCAATTATAAATATCTGTTTGATCATTTTTGTTTTATCATTAAAAAGTTGGTTAATATGAGTGCCAAGATAAAGGTTTTAGAAAAATTCATTAAAAGAGATCATGGAGATATTCAGACCCAGAAAGGGGAATTTAAAGAACCAATCTAAGCATTGAATTATAAGGTTAGAGAGGAACAGCCTAAGATTTTCAAACAGCTAATTTAATTTGTCCAGTAACATTACAGGAACTGACAAATGGTAGATATCCCCAAGGCTGTGTAAGAGATGAATGGACTCTTGTGAAAATATTAGATTTGAGGAGACTGAAGGAAACCATAGTCTCATATGGCATGCATTTACCTTTTGTGAAGCAAATGTTAAACTCATGATCAAATTGTAATAAAAATTTCCCTGACGACTGGAGAGATTAGGTCACAGGAGGCATGGAGGCTGTTCCTCAATTACAATGGAGGACCTGGTGGAAAGATAAGGCTAAGAAAATTGAACAATGAAGTAGAGCTAGAGTTATTGAAATCTCCCAAGACCAACTTCTTGGAAGGGAGATTATGCTAATTTAAAAGACAATCTCTATATGATGAGTACACCCTGTCTTTATGCAGCACAGCAGCCTTGAATGCTTGAGACAGAATGGAAGAAGTAGGAAAGAAAATTGAGTCATTTACTAAAGTTATACAGGACCCAAAAGAAACCTTCACTGATTTCTTACAAAGATTGACTGCAGCAGTGAATAGAATACCAAATTTAGAAGCTAAGTAAATAAAAAATGAACCTCTGGATTTTGAAAATGCTGACGCACAATGTAAAAGTGTACTTAGGCCATTAGGGCAATATCAGCACCCTTAGAGGAATGAATTCAAGATCCAATCAATATAGAATCTCAGAACCATGATGATGTTTGGATGGGAGAAGTGATTTCCAGAAGTTTGATGAAAAATTGAAATATCAGGTGTTTCAACTGTGGTAAACAATTTTACCTAATAAGGGACTGTAAATAGGGCATTCTAGAAACAATATTAAGAATTCCCTGCCTTTCTGAAGTATGCAGAAGTTGTGGCAAAGGCAGACATAGGACTAATAAATGTTGATCAGCAAGGGACACTCAAGGTAACCTTTTACCATTAGGAAACACATTGAGGGGCCTCTTACAGGCCACCATGTAAATTTGGTTCATTCATTTCCTGTCATCATGGAGGAAACTTTCCCAGAGCAATTAAAGAACCAAATGCCTATTATAAAAAGCCATACTTCTCTGGATGGTAGAAGAGCTATATAAGAGAGAATAAAAAATTCAGGAGATATCATAAAGGAAATATTTTGGCAGACTTCTATAAATTAACAAAGACCAAAATTAAAAATATGAATAAATGACTTTGTCATTGAAGTCTTATAGACACAGGTACAGATGTAACAATAACTGCATCGGAATCCTGGCATCCAAATTGGCCTCTTCAGGATATAAATGTTCAGCTTCTAGAGACTGGAATGTTATCTCAGGTGAAATAGAGCATGAAATGGATTGAATGTATAGGGTCAGAAGGACAGACAGGAAAATTAAAGCCATATGTAGGTAAAATAGCAATGAATTTAATGGAGATGTGATTTGTTACAGCAGTGAAACAACAAGATTAACGTACCTCTGTTCTCAGAAACCAACCAGAAAATAACATGTTTCTGGGTAAAATATTAGAAGGTATTATAAAGAACAGTCACTGACCATTCAGGTTGTACAAGAACAAGGAACAACAGCTGCAGAACTTTTAAAGTCACTGACATCCCTACCTTTAAAATGGTTAACAGACTAAACTGTTTGGGTTAAGCATTGGCCTTTAACATCAGAGAAATTATAGACCATTGAACAGCTGGTATAGGAGCAGCTAAATGCTTAGCATATTAAAGAATCAACCAGCCCTTGGAATTCTCCTGTGTTTGTTATTTTTAAAAAATCTGGACAGGTGAGTGCCCTAGCTTGCCCCCGACCCCATCCCTGGGCACCAGCCACTCCGGGGAAGACCTGCCTAACTTGGCCCCAGGTTCTGGTCACCGGGCATGTTCCCTTCTAGCCCCACCAGGAAGGATTCCCTTCTCCAAGACCCCTGGCAGACCCTGCAGTCTCCACGCCCTGCCCCCACGCCCATCCGCCTGAGCCCCAAGCCTCTTCCTGAGACTTAGAGGCCAGCCCCTAGCTCCCATCTTGCCCCAGACTTCTCTTCTGAAGCACAGGTGAGTGCCCTAGCTTGCCCCCGACCCCATCCCTGGGCACCAGCCACTCCCGGGAAGACCTGCCCAACTTGGCCGCAGGTTCTGGTCACCGGGCAGGTTCCCTTCTAGCACCACTGGGAACGATCCCCTTCTCTAAGACCCCTGGCAGACCCTGCAGTCTCCACGCCCTGCCCCCACGCCATCTGGCTGAGCCCCAAGCCTCTTCCTGAGACTTAGAGGCCGGCCCCCAGCTCCCAGTTCCCATCTTGCCCTGGACTTCCCTTCTGAAGCACAGGTGAGTCCCCTAACTTGCCCCCGACCCCATCCCTGGGCACCAGCCACTCCGGGGAAGACCTGTCCAACTTGGCCCCAGATTCTGGTCACCGGGCAGGTTCCCTTCTAGCCCCACCAAGAAGGATCCCCTTCTCCAAGACCCTTGGCAGACCCTGCAGTCTCCACGCCCTGCCCCCACGCCCATCTGCCTGAGCCCCAAGCCTCTTCCTGAGACTTAGAGGCCGGCCCCCAGCTCCCATCTTGCCCCAGACTTCCCTTCTGAAGCACAGATGAGTGCCCTAGCTTGCCCCCGACCCCATTCCTGGGCACCAGCCACTCGGGAAGACCTGCCCAACTTGGCCACAGGTTCTGGTCACCGGGCAAGTTCTCTTCTAGCCCCACCGGGAAGGGTCCCCTTCTCCAAGACCCCTGGCAGACCCTGCAGCCTCCACGCCCTGCCCCCACGCCCATCTGCCCGAGCCCCAAGCCTCTTCTTGAGACTTAGAGGCTGGCCCCCAGCTCCCATCTTGCCCCGAATTTCCCGGATTTCCCGTCTGGAGGAGAGAGAGAGAGAGAGAGAGAGAGAGAGAAGAGAGCACCCATCCTCCCCCAGACTTCCTTTCTGAACAAGAGCTCCCATCCTGCCCCGGACTTCCAATTTGGACACGAGAGCTCCCATCTGGACAAGAGAGAGAGACTTCCTGAATCTGTCAGCTCTGTCTGAACCAAGTGTGCAGATAAGGCCAAGAACGAACCACAAGGAGATGGGCAGACGTCAAGGCAGAAACACATACAACAAAATGAATAGCAATACACCATCACCAGGCCCTAGCCCTCCTCCAACACCTAGACCTGAACATCAGAAATTGGAAGAAGCAGAAGAAAATAGCCTTATGAATGTCATCATGAAGAAGCTAGAGGCTCGTGTAGAGGAAAAGACAAAAAAATGTGAAGAAAGCTGTAAACAACTAGAGGAAAGGGCAAACAAATTAGAAGAAATCAAAAAAGTCCTGGAAGAGAACAATAAAATACTGAAAGAAAATCAAGAAAAATCAATGAAACAAATGAAGGAAACAGTCCAAGACCTGAAAAGGGAAATAGAAAAAATGAAGAAGACACAAACAGAGGGAATGCTGGAAATAGAAAATCTGAGAAAAAGATTGGGAACTTCAGATGCAAGTATAATCAACAGAATGCAAGAGATGGAAGAGAGAATCTCTAGCGTTGAAGATACAATAGAAGAAATAGATTCATCAGTCAAAGAAAACACTAAAGTCAACAAAGTCATGAACCAAAATGTCCAAGAAATTTGGGACACCATGAAAAGACCAAACCTACAAATAATAGGGGTAGAAAAAGGAGAAGAATACCAACTCAAGGGCACAGAAAATATATTCAACAAGATCATAGAAGAAAACTTTCCCAACTTAAAGAAGGAAATGCCTATGAAGATACAGGAAGCCTATAGAACACCAAACAGACTAGACCCCCCAAAAAAGTTCCCTCGCCACATAATAATTAAACAATTAAATGTACAGAATAAAGAAAGAATATTAAGAGCAGCAAAGGAAAAAGGCCAAGTGACATATAAAGGCAAACCTATCAGAATAACACCCGATTTCTCAATGGAGACTTTGAAAGCCAGAAGGTCCTGGACAGATGTAATGCAGACACTAAGAGACCATGGATGTCAGCCTAGACTAATATACCCAGCAAAACTTTCAATCATCATAGATGGAGTGAACAAGACATTCCATGACAAAGCCAGATTTAAACAATATTTATCCACAAACCCAGCCCTACAGAAAGCACTAGAAGGAAAATTCCAACCTAAGGAAGTCAGATACACCCTCGAAAACACAGGCAATAGATAAAGCCACAGCAGTAAACCCCAACGAAGAAAAGTACACACACATCACCACCAAAAAATAACAGGAATGAACAATCACTGGACATTAATATCCCTCAATATCAATGGACTTAATTCACCTATAAAAAGACATAGGCTTACAGAATGGATACGAAAGCAGGACACATCTTTCTGCTGCATACAAGAAACACATCTCAAATTCAAGATAGACACTACCTAAAAATAAAAGGCTGGGAAAAGACTTTCCAATCAAACAGTCTTAAGAAACAAGTGGGTGTAGCCATCCTGATATCCAGCAAAATAGACTTCAAACTAAAATCAATCAAAAGAGATCAAGAAGGGCATTACATACTCATCACAGGAAAGCTCCACCAAGATGAAGTCTCAATTCTGAACATTTATGCCCCAAACACAAGGGCACCCACATATGTGAAAGAAACATTATTAAAGCTTAAATCACATATAAAACCCACACATTAATAGTGGGAGACCTCAACACCCCACTTTCACCACTGGACAGATCCCCCAAATCGAAACTTAACAGAGAAATAAAGGACTTAATTGATGTCATGACTCAAATGGACTTAATCGACATCTACAGAACATTCCATCCTAACAAAAAAGAATATACCTTCTTCTCAGCACCCCATGGAACCTTCTCTAAAAATCGACCATATACTTGGCCACAAAACAAATCTAAACAGATACAAAACAATTGGAATAACCTCCTGTGTTCTATCAGACCACCATGGTCTAAAGTTGGATTTCAACAACAACAAAAACTACAGAAAACCTACAATCTCATGGAAACTGAACAATACCCAACTGAATCACCAATGGGTTAAGGAAGAAATAAAGAAAGAAATTAAAGACTTCCTAGAGATCAACGAAAATGAAGACACCACATATCCAAACCTATGGGACACTATGAAAGCAGTACTAAGAGGGAAATTCATAGCACTAAACGCCCACATAAATAAGCTGGAGAAATCTCACACTAGTGACTTAACAGCAAACCTGAAAGTTCTAGAACAGGAAGAAGCAAAGTCTCCCAGGAAAAATAGATGCCAGGAAATTATCAAAGTGAGAGCTGAAATCAATAAAATAGAAACAAAGAGAACAATACAAAAAATTAATGAAACAAAGAGTTGGTTCTTTGAGAAAAACAACAAGATAGACAATCCCTTATCCAAACTAACCAAAAGACAGAGAGAGAGCATCCAAATCAACAAAGAATACGGTCAACAAAGCAAAGCAACAGCCTACAGAATGGGAAAAGATCTTCACCAATCCCACATCTGACAGAGGACTGATATCCAGAATATATAAGGAACTCAAGAAATTAGACATCAAAATGCCCAACAGTCCAATTAAGAAATGGGCTGTAGAACTAAACAGAGAATTCTCAACAGAGGAAACTCAAATGGCTGAAAGACATTTAAGGAATTGCTCAACATCCCTAATCATCAGGGAAATGCAAATCAAAACAACTCTGAGATACCACCTTACGCCTGTCAGAATGGCTAAGATCAAAAACACAGAAGACACCTTATGCTGGAGAGGATGTGGAGCTAGGGGAACTCTCCTCCACTGCTGGTGGGAATGCAAGCTTGTACAACCTCTTTGGAAATCAATATGGCGCTTTCTTAGAAAATTGGGAATCCATCTCCCCCAAGATCCAGCTATACCACTCTTGGGCATATACCCAAGGAATGCTCAACCACACCACAAGAGCACTTGTTCAGCTATGTTCATATCAGCATTGTTTGTAATAGCCAGAACATGGAAACAACCTAGATGCCCTTCAACTGAAGAATGGATAAACAAAATGTGGTACATATACACAATGGAATACTACTCAGCAGAGCAAAACAATGACATCATGAGGTTTGCAGACAAATGGATGGATCTAGAAAAAATCATCCTGAGTGAGATATCCCAGACTCAGAAATACAAACATGGTATGTACTCACTCATAGCAGGATACTAGATGTGGAACAAGGATGACTGGACTGCTACTCACATCACCAGGGAGGCTACTTGGAAAACAGGACCCCAAGAAAGACACAGGGATCGCCCAATGACAGAGAAATGGAATGAGATCTACATGAACAGCCTGGACATGAGTGGGGGTAGTGAAGGGTGAGGGTCGAGGGAAAGAGAGCTTGGGGGAGTGGGAGATCCCAGCTGGATCAACAACAGAGAGGGAGAACAAGGAATAGGAGACCATGGTAAATGAAGACCACATGAGAATAGGAAGAACCAAAGTGCTAGAGAGGCCCACAGAAATCCACAAAGATACCCCCACAACAGACTGCTGGCAATGGTCGAGAGACAGTCCGAAGTGACCTACTCTGGTGATGGGATGGCCGAACACCCTAATTGTCGTGCTAGAAACCTCATCCAACTACTGAGGGATCTGGATGCAGAGATCCATGACTAGGCCCCAGGTGGATCTCTGGGAGTCCAATTAGTGAGAATTAGGAGGTTTTATATGAACAAGAATTGTTGGGACCAAGGTTGGATAAAGCACAGAGACAAATAGCCAAACAAACGGAAACACATGAAATATGAACCAATGGCTGAGGGGTCACCAACTGGATCAGGCCCTCTGAGTGGGTGAGACAGTTGATTGGCCTGATCTGTTTGGGAGGCATCCAGGCAGTGGCACCGGGTCCTGTGCTCATTGCATGTGTTGGCTGTTTGAAACCTGGGGCCTATGCAGGGTCCCTTGGCTCGGCCTGGGAGGAGGGGACTGGACCTACCTGGACTGAGTCCACCAGGTTGATCTCAGTCTGTGGGGAAGGCTTTGCCCTGGAGGAGATTGGAATGGGGGGCGGGCTGGGGGGAAGGTGAGGGGGGCGGGAGGGGGGAGAACAAGGAAATCTGTGGCTGATATGTAGAACTGAATTGTATTGCAAAATAAAAATTTAAAAAAAAATCTGGAAAATAGATAATGGTAACAGATCTAAGAGATGTTAAAAAGGTGATTCAGCCAATTGGCTCTCTACAGCCTGGAATTCCTTTGCCTTCTCGAAAGTTACCTAAAGAATGGCCTCTTATAGTTATTGATTTAAAAGATGTTCCTTTACTATACCTTTATAAGAAAAAGACAGAGAATAATTTGCCTTCACAGTGCCTATTTACATTAATTCTTAGCCTGTTAAGAGATATCAATAGAAGGTTCTCCCACAGGGAATGTTAAATAGCCCTACCCTGTACCAATATTTTGTATGTCAGTCATTTGAAATGATACACAAGCAATTTCCTCAGTCTATAGTTTACCATTACATGGATAACAAATGTAGATTCTTTAGAGAAAATATTTGAAGTAGTAAAGAATATTTTACCTTGTTGGGTATTACAAATTGCTCCTGAAAAAAAACACAAAGAGGATATTCTATTAATTATTCAGGATATAAAATAGGTCTACAAAAATTCAACCCCAAAAGGTGCAAATTAGGAGAGATCAATTGTTAACTCTTAGTGACTTTCAAAGATTATTAGGAGACATTTCCCATCTATGGCCCACTATTGGAGTAGAAAATCAAGAACTAATTAATCTGTTCAAAAACCTTAAATTGTGACTCTGCTGAAGCTGTGAGAAAATTGGCTTTAGTGGAAAAGAAATTACAGGATATGCATGTGGATTTTTGCATACAGAGCTTGAATGCATTCTGGTTATTTTACACTCTATACATTCTCCTACAAGAATATTAATGCAGAGGGAAGAATGTATCTTTCACCACATAAACAGAGTAAAAAATAAAAAAAAACTTATGTGGAAAATATCTCTGAGTTGATTCTAAAAGGAAAAATTGAGACTTCATCAATTAGCACGAATAAACCCAGCAGAAATTGTAGTATCTTTTACTAATGATGAAATTGACAAATTATGGGCAGAAAGTGAACCTTGGCAAAGAGTTTGTAGTAATGTTTTGGGAGAGGTTAACAACAAATATCCCCAAAGCAAGAGAATTCAATTTATAAAAAGAACTAACTGGATCCTTCCTCACACAGGGAATACAAATATTTGGAGCCCCTACATTCTATACTGATGCAAATAAATCAGGAAAGGCTGGTTACAAATCAGAAAATTTAAGTAAAGTGACTCAAAGTTCTTATGACTCTGCCAGGTCCTGCCTGACTATCAGACAGTCATGAATGGAGGAGTGAAAATTAAGAAATTATAGATATGAAAAATAGAGATGCAGATGTGAAAGAAAAAAGTCAGAGACACAGAATGGTATCAGGAGGGCTGAGTCAATACCACAGTCTCCTTGAATTTATTTCTCGGGGCCTTTTTATACCCAAAGCAGGGGGGGGGCAAAAGACATCCCCCTCCCAAAGACATCATAGTTCAAAGTACAAACAAGTGTAAATACCTCCTTAATTCTCAAGACATCTGGTAACCACACCTTTGGCAAAATATCATGTTATTCATCCTTGAAGGACAAAACAAGCTTGGACTCTCTGACCTTGAGTCAAGATGGGATATGGCTATACACTATGGAGTTTCTGTGGGCCCCCAAAGATTTTTCCCCTCCTTTATAATAGAAAGGGTCCCTTCAATCCCCTCAGAAGACTATTCCTGTCTTAGATCACCTCCTTCAACCATCCAGTCTTACCTATCTTTGGTACAGACATTCCACCATACCTGCCCTGTCTTAGGTCAACAGGTGGTTAAAAAGGACTTATTTGTCTTTGACTACCAGCCTTTGCCAGGGAGGGTGTAGAGTTTCACTCTATGCAGCTCTGTATTAGCTTTCTACTGAGAGTTCACAAGTAGCTTGAAATAGTCATAGTAATACCCATGCTTCTTATGGCTGCTATACCTCCTAGTAAAAGAGCAGGTGATGATCATGAATGGAATGGCCTTTTTAAATTGGTCTAGGTTGTCTACAGAAATTGTCGCTGCATCAAGCCTTTTTTAAAAGCAGTAATAAGAACTCATTAGCATCATTCCAAACTACCCTCAGATGAGCCCTAACCTTTACTCATCCAGTAACACTTTCACTGTAAGTAGAAGAGGTTACAAGCATTATTAGGTAAACACCACAATTCAAGTATAAATAATAACAGTAGACACACAATTGGTAAAATTACAACTCTCAAACTTGATCCATTCAAAGTATGAGAAAATGTTTTTGTGTTTGAGCTGCTGTCGTCCCTGAATACCAATTAGCAGCAAAAATATTGCCCCAACTCCTCCTCATCAGTCTGGTGGGCCTCTACAGTACATCTAATTTGATTTCCTGAACAGTCTAGCACATCATATCTATAATAGTGTTTGATTGCTCCAATGAGTCTCTTTCCCAAAGAGGGGATATCTCTGAGGCAGCTGTTCTCCAGGCCTTCTATTTCCTATGGGAAATCAGGAGATCAACACTATACTGGCAAAGATGGCCTCCATTTTCCAGGATGTAGTGTGGACAAATGGCCAAACACCCACTGGGAAACAGATAGGCATTTTTTGGCCAGATTTGGAATAATTAGAACTCACAGAGATCAGGAAAATTTGTGTAGCAGATCCATCAGTAAGTTGGGAATCATTCCTTCCCGTCTAGGACTGCAGGATATAACAGTGGAGGATCAGGAACAGAGGTTCATCAAATCTCACTCCAATTCCTCTGGGGGAGAGTCAGCAGCTATAGTGCCAACAGGGCCAACATTCCTCTGTTCCACACAATGCAACAAGTGCTCAGGGTGCCATTGCACTTCATTTTCTTCCTGTGAAAAAACACAAACATACCCTTGACTTCATATTAGGACAGGTTTGAGACCCTTTTATAATTCAGTGCAAGGATCCTTTTATTTCACCTGAGTAAAAGTTGCTCAGGTATCATCATGCTAAAATCTATGCATGGCAGATTTCTCATGGGAATCCACATTCAAAAATTTCAAGATAATGAGGACATAATTCAATGCATTATGCATTGACTGAGGATATAAATTCCTGCTCTTAATTTTTTGAAGCTGCATATTGAGACTGCCATGGGCTTGCTCAATGGTGCTTTGTCCTTGAGTATTATAAGGAATGACTGTTTTATGCTCAGTTTTCCATTGGAAACAATTGCTGAAATGGTTTACTAATATATCTGGATCTATTATCTGCTTTTATAATTTTAGGAATCCCCTTATATGAAAAGCATTTTAAATGAGCTATCACATGTCTGCTGGCTTCCCCATTTTGTTCAGTGGCCATCAAAAATCCTGAATAGGTATCTAATGTCATATGCACATTTTTTAATTTGCCAAATTCTGCAATATGTGTACCATCCATTTGCCATAAATGATTAGGAAGAAGGCCTGCAGGATTTACCTCTAAGTGAGGCACAGGCAAATACTGCAGACAAACCTTACATTGCTTAACAATCTGACAAGCAACTTTCTTGGTAAGGCCAAATTGTTTTCTTAAACTTTTGCTGTTCTGATAATGAAGGACATGTGGTTGTTGGGCCAATTCCACCTGGGATAAGTCAACCATCCATGTTAATTTATCAGCTGATGCATTACCATCAGCTAAAGGGCCAGGAAAATTGGAATGAGCTCTAATATGACCCACAAAGCATGGCACCTTTCTTTGATGAATGTCATCTTGAATTTGCTGAAACAGCATCTTAGCCAGACCATTACTATTCCCAATGCAGGGAAGAGTCTCTATAACTTGAAGGGCTCTGAAAATATAATGAATATCTGTGTACAAATTAAATGAACTATTTACAAGAATCTGTGAAACCATAGTCACAGCTCACAATTGTATCTTAACTGAAGCTGAAGTTGTTTATACTATGTAACCTTTACCATTGATAACATAAGCAGCTCTCCCATTGGAGGAACCATCAGTAAAAACTAGCATAGCATCTTTTATGGAATCTTTCATCATAACCTTGCGAAATACAAAAGAATACATTTGGGCAAATTGCAAAAATTGATCAGCTGATTATTAATTTTGCCCCCAAACTGAGAAAAAGCAGTTGTTCAAAAATCATTATTTTGAAATTACCAATCAACTTGTTGCTTAATAAAAGGAATACTGATCACATATGGTTCTCTACCAAAATATTGCCTAGGTTCTATCTGGCATTTCTGTACTAAACAAGCTACTGCTTTATAATAAGGATTCATGACTCAGGCTGGGGAAACAGGCAGATGTAACCACAATAATGGCTCATCTTGACATAACACAGCTGTTGGAGTATGTTGTGTAGGAAGCATGTAGGTTTCCTATAGTCAACATAGCATACTTTCTGATGTTGAATGATGTGCTCCACCTGAGCCAGCACCTGCCTAGCAGCATCTGTAAGATACCTAGTGGGATTGGGATCACTATTCCCCTTAAGAATCTCATGGAGGGTCTCAAGATCTCCCATAGACAACTTGAATATCCCCTAATAATTTTTGAAAATCATTCAAAGTTTGTAATCTATCTTTCCTAATTTCCCATTTCTGAGGTTTAATTTCTTTGGGATACAAAATATGTTCCAAATACTGAAAAGGAATCACTTTCTTTGGGGCAATTACTAACCCTTTATGGGCAAGACCCTGCTGAAGCTGTCCATATGTTGCAAGCCAAATTCTTTCATTTTTATGGGCAAACAAAATATCATCTATATAATGAATAATATAAACTTGCAGAAATTGATCTCTAATATTTTGTATAGTTTGAGTCACAAATTTCTGGCACAAGGTTGGGCAACTGGTCATTCCCTGAGGCAAAATCTTCCAATGAAATCTCTTCATGGGCTCCTTAAAATTAATGGATGGAATATTAAATGCAAATCTTTGACAATCTTGGGGAGCCAAAGGGATGATATAAAAACAGCCCTTTAAATCTAAAATAATTTTATAGGTATCCTTTGGTATGTTTGTAGGGAAGGCAATCCAGGGTGTGAGGCTTCCATTAACTGCATGGTCTCATTAATTTTTCTTAAATGTTGTAATTATCTTCATTTTCTAGACTTCTTTTTAATCAAGAAAATAGGAGAATTCCAGGGCAAATTAGCGGACTCAGTATGGCCACCATCTAGCTGCTCCTGTACTAACTGCTGGGCAATTTGTGTTTTTCTTCTGTTAGGGGTCATTGATACACCCACACAGGATTATTAGATTTCCAAATTATAGGATGTGCTTGTAGTGCATGGAGTATAGGCTGCTCAATGACCCTTCCTAAAAATACCCCAATCCAGCTCTATTAGACCTTTCCTGGGAAAGCAAAGGTGATATTCAGCCCTCATTCTTTTTTCCTAACCCTTGATCAGGTAACAGTCCCTGTTGAAACATTTGTTGCTAAACAAATGTTTTGGAGCTATATAAACACACTCCCATATGGCTCATAATATCTCAACCCCACAAATTTACAGGTAAGTGGGGAACAATGTATGGCTGAAAATTCCTGCATGACCTTCTTCATCTTTCCAGGACAGTTCATTGCTACTTTGCTCATGACTCTGAATTTGACTTATCCCTTGCAGCTGGGTAATAGTCTCCATCATTGGCCATTTTGAAGGCCATTGACTGGCAATAATAACAAACACATCTGCACCAGTGTCTAGGAGACCAGAAAAGTTCTTTCTATTTACAAAGAGAGTTCGGGGTGCTTCAGACCTATGGTTTGTAGCCAATAGGCATCAGATGAACCAAATCCTAGCTTTTCCCCTCTCATCCCTTTTAGCTTGATTTCTTGTTTGCAGTTAGGGAAATAAAATTAATTGTGCAAGTCCCTGATCTGTGTTTACCACAGAAATTCCATTAGATGAGTGAGTCATAACATTAATTTCTCCTACATAATCAGCATCAATCACTATGGGAGCAACAATGACCCCTTGCATGGTGTTCCTACTTTTCCCCAGCAATAATCCTACTGTGCCTTCCTGCAAAGGCCCTTACACACCATTAGGGACGGCTTGCTCCCTTATTTCAGGAGGTAAGACCATGTAGATGGAAGAGCTGAGATCCAATCCGGCACTGCCTGGGATTGCTCTATAGAGGTCCTAAATGAATTTCCTTGTGGAGGGACAGACTGCTGAATCACCCCATAACACTGCACTTTTGAGGCCTGAGGCTGGCTCCTTTGTCTGTTTCCCTGCGAAGAATTCCCCTGGGAATCCTTCTTTGATATACATTTATTAGCCCTCTTACATCTTGGGCACAACCCAGGTTCCTTATTTGCCCCATGCCTTTTCCCATATCAGGATACTGCTTGATCTGGTGCCCCATCTGACCACAACCAAAGCAACTTCCAGGAGGTCCAATAGCTCTCCCTTGCCCCAGCCTATGATTTCTTTATTAGTAGAGAATGTCCTTGACTGTCATTCCTTGTAATGCAGCAGCTATAACTATCCTCTGATTATATGAAGGCCCAATATCCAAAAAAGTTGAACATAATCAGAGATGTTGCCCTTCTTTCTGAAATGTCTCAAAGCAGCCCAACAAGCAGCTTTAGTGTTTTTGTAGGCTAGCTGTTTAACAATCAAAAGTCCAGCTTCTGCATCCCCAATTAACTTGCCCATTGTTTGCATTAGCCTAGAGTCAAAGTCCTGAAATAATTTATCAGGTTCTTGCTTTATCTTTGTTAAATCCTCAAACTGCCTTCCAGAAGAAGTAAGCTTATTCCAGGCCTTCCTGGCAGCTGCACTAACCTAGGCATGCACTGTCACATCAAAATTTAACTGCTGATCCATCTCTCAATAAATGCCTTTCTAGCAAGCATATCAACAGTAATGGGAATTTGTTGGACCTGATTTATATTGGCTGTGGCCTGACATTGTTTCACAAATTCAGTTTTCTATAACAAATAATCCCCTCTAGACATGTAAACTCTGTCCATCTGTTTCCAATTCCTAGGAGGCAAGGCCTCTACAGTCATGTTTTCTAGCAGAGTCTGTATAAAGGGTGCAATGGGTCCATACTGAAACCATGCTGTTTTTAATTACTTGAGTTGTTTAAATGAAATCAGAGCCTGCACTCATATGTTATTTCCCTTGACATATTGCTGTTCCATTACTGGGCCCTTCTGCTAGCAGCTTCTCTAACACTAGCTTGAGAGAAGATGCATGACTAATGGTGAGGTTTGCCATTCTCCAGGAGGTCTTTGCACCATAGCAATTACAGACAAATTTTTCACTCTGATAGACAGCCGCACAAGTAGATCTAATCCAGTCACTATGGCAGGAAGAAGAGTGCCCTTCCAAGAAGAGGAGACATTCAGGGCCTCCATTTTTTGTGAAAGGGAAACTACTAAATCCCTCAAGTCCTTCAGCTCCTCCTTTGTCTCATATCAAGGTTTCTGCTCCTCAAACTCAGCTTCATACCCAAAATAGAACTGATCATGATCAAGTAATTTTGTAAAGGAGTCCATGTCTAGCAGCTTCTCCAGTGGGATGGAGGGTTTTGTTTCACTTTTGTCCATTTCAGGGAGAAATGCCCTCTGTTGCTCAGGGCACATATCCAAACTGTTCCAAATAAGTGCCCACAGGCTAAAAGCATCCACTAGGACTTTTTCAGGCCCATGCTCATCATAATGCTCTTGGATTTTTAACTCCAACTCTCCCCCAAGAGTCTGTGTCCAAGGTCCCATAGTCAGGAAACCAAGGACACATTTCCTCTACAAATCTTAAAAATTTTTGTACTTGTTGCTGCCCTACTGTAGCTCCCATGGCTTTCAAAAATACCTCCAAGCAAATGTACTGTCCACTATTACCCTGACCCACATTTACAATTTTATTCCCAAGAGTTTTTTTACTGCACTTCTACCTTTGACATTCCCAGGGCTTACTTTAACTTGCAGTGCTCTTTACTTTTATCCTCCGTATTCAAGGCCCCACTATTTGGCTCCATTTACTGGATCCTGCCCAACTATGGAATAGTCTTGAATGGAGGAGTGAGGATTAAGAAAAAACAGATATAAAAAATAGAGACACACATGTAAAAGAAAAAAGGCAGAGACACCAAATAGCATCAGGAGGGCTCTGAGTCAATACCACAGTCACCCTGAGTTTATTTCTCAGTGTCGTTTTTTTTTTTTTACAATGACATCATGAATCAAAGTACAAACAAGTATAAACATCTTCTTAATACTCAAGACATCTGGTAACCATTCCTTTGACAAAACATCCTGTTATTCATCCTTGAAGGACAAAACAAGCTCAGACTCTCTGACGTTGTGTCAAGATGGAATAAGGCCACACTACAGAGTCTCTTTGGGTCCCCATATGATTCTGTCCAAAAGTCAGAATTATATGCTATTCTGATGGTATTAATGGATTTTACAGAACCTCTTAACATAGTTACTAACCTTCAGTATGCAGAAAGAATTGTTTTATACATTGAAACTACTGAATTTATTCTTGATGAGTCATAAATAACTTCATTATTTATTCAGTTACAAGATATAATCAGGAATAGGAATCATTTCTTATACATAATACACATCTGATCCCAGGCACTTTGCACAAGGTAATGAAGAAATTGATCAACTATTGATAGAAAATGTGCTGGAGGCCTCAGAATTTCATACAAAACACCATATCAATAGCAAGGGTTTGACAAAGGATTTTTTCCATCTCTTGGCAACAAGCCAAGGAAATTATAAGAAAATGTCTTACTTGTTCTTTATATAACTGAACTCCACTACTAGCAGGAAGTGAACCAAAGGGTACTCAAAGGAATGTAATCTGGCAGATGGATGTGTTTTATTTTGTAGAATTTGGAAAATTAAAATATGTACACCACACCATTGATACCTATTCAGGATTTTAATTGGCAATTGTTTTGAATTCCAAAATGGCTGATTCTGCAATGACACATCTGTTAGAAGTCATGGCTATCATGTGAATACCTGTACAAATTAAGACTGACAATACTCCAGCATATGTCTCTAGTAAAATGAAACAATTTTTGCTTATTAAAAATATTAAGCATATTACAGGTATACCACATAATACAGGCCAAGCAGTTAAAAAACGATCAAATTGAACTCTAAAGGATATGCTAAACAAACAGAAAGAGGTGATAAAGATCCCTGAGAAATAGATTGCACAATGCTTTATTAACTCTGAATTTTCCAAATGTTAATGAGAAAGAAACAACAGCTATGGAGAGACATTGGATAACAGAAAAAACTATGGGGTTAAATCAGCCTGTATACATTAAAGATGTGCTGACCTCAGAATGGAAATCAAGATATGTGTTATGTTGGGGAAGAGGTTTTGCTTTTGCTTCCTCAGGAGGAGAAAAGAAATGGATATCATCAAAATTGATAAAGGTTTTATTTGAACAAGAGAGACCTCTTAATTAGAAGAGGTGATAGTTCCTCAACCAGCATGACTAGCTAATCTAAACTAATTTATACAATTGACAAATGATTTTCATTTGATTAGATATAACTTGCCAAAAGGGTTGGGGCAGGGTTTTATTTTTGTCTTTCAGAAGAATGAAGGAATCCAGCTAAGGAATTTGAAGACACTAGACAAATAAAACATGTGAAGAAAATGGACAAACCATACAAAAAAAATTGTCCCAAGAAAAATAGTAAATTGGCCTATTGATATATCCCTTCTCCAACAGGAGAAAATTCCATAAAATATTTCTAAGTGTTTGTTTCTGCTGCTCTCTATAGGCACATAAAGCAAATGGTCTTTTTGTCATCCCAGTTCAATTAAAAATTAAAGCTGGCTTTGGAGTTGGAGAAGTGTGGCTTTCTTGTTCTTTAAACCCAAGAATGTTTGTTAAAGTAAAATCCAAACTCTCTGTCTCATGTCAGAAGTGCCACCTGATATGGGACACAAGAAAAACCAAAATTACAGACTATTATATTGCTAATTTCATAATCCTTTGGTTTTAACTCTTGAAAGCTTTTCTTAAAGTATAAATATTATCCACAAACTCATAAGATTAATATATATACTATATATATATATATATATATATATATATATTTAAATTTTTGTCATGATATTAATGATCATATAGAGTACTAACTAATTCTAGAAAAAAGAATATCTAGCTTCTTGTACATGATTTCAGGTTTGAGTGTCAATTAGGTAATTAGAAATTAAGTTTTTATATTTTGGATTTACATAACAAATATTGATCCTTTAACCTCTTCAAGATCTGCTGTGTATGATGTTTTAAAATTCTTAAGATTTTGGCAGTGAACCAGAGCCATGCCTAACAGTGACCTTTGCATCTCCAAAAGGATGAGAGGACCCCACAATGAAGATTCCACCAGGCCTATGATAATGCCACTAACCTGACAAACACCACTCAAAGATCGGCTTTGGACTACAAACTGCTCAGAACAATTTTGAAGTGGCTAGCTGAGATGATCCAGCCCCACAGGCGAATCTTGCTAGGACTTGAGACAAGCCCTGCACTTTCCAATTACACAGAGACTGAACAACAAATGATACAGCTACCTATGATACAGGACTTGACAACCCAAATTTTTCTTTTCAGTATCCCCTAAAGATGTTGTCACCCCCCCCCCCCAGACAGCAGGAAGTAATTCTAAGAACATGATACTCACATTCCCAAGAGGTGGGGTTGGTGGTTTTCAGTCATTCAATGGGTTATGGATAGTTGTTGTTGTGTGGGGGTATTAGTTACAAGTTTTTATTGGTAATGGTTAGAAAAAAAGCTGAGTAAAGGAGATCAGATTCAGGGTTATTGTTTTGTAAAAAATGAATAAAAGGAGATATAGAAATGATAGGATAAAGGGTAGATTATTGAATCTTCTCAGAAAAGAAAAATGGTGGGTATAGATATGATGGGATAAAGGGTAGATTATTAAATCTACTTTTAAAAAGCAACTACTTGTTTTAAATATTTTACATTGATATAGATCTTTGTATATTGATACAAAATTGAGATTATTTTTGTTAGAATATACTGTACATGCATTTTAATCTTGTTTAAGGTATTGTACATATATATCTAATTTAACAATGTAATGGAAATTTCTAGTCCTTGAAAGTTATTATTGCAAACTATTTTTATTTTTATGACAATAAAAATTCAAGTTAGTAGTTAGTCATTACAATAAAACTCATTGTCATATTAGGTATGTTTTTAAAGTGAACAAGATATATTTTAGATAGATAGGCCATCTTTAAATACTTTGGAGATCTGGAGTATAAGATGTTTTGATAACATAGGTTCCTTTCTTATGACAATTAGACATGTCTGCTCCTTAGAGCACCAATCTACTTCAAAGAAGGTGATGGGTATTGAAGAAACTTCATATGGGGTTTGCTTTCTTTGTGGCAACAGTTAGCCACTGGGCAAGAAAGTGCCCTTGCCTCAACTGCTGATAGTATGCTGTTTAAATTGGACAAGCATGACACAAAAGATAGTGACTGCAGAAATTTGCCAAGACAAGGTAGGACAGCCCTTCAGAATATCCTGCTTCACAGATAAGTCTGTCAAATATATAGGCCTGTAGGCTAAAGACGAATGCCCCAATGTCACAGAGGAATCTTGGGTGACTGTCCAGGCAGCCAGCTGTTTCTGTCATTTATCACATTTTTTGGAAGTTACTTGCTTGCACTTCCTGCTTACTCCGGTAATATTATTTCCTTCTTGGGTCTCTGTTGGAGTTTAAGACTTTTTAGTTATAGTTACAAATAACAGTTACAGTTACAGTTATAGTTACAGTTTTCCTTGTTACCAGATTCAGAAAAGAAATTCACCACAGAAATGTAAAATGTATAGGGTTGACAAAGACATTAAATATAGTTTTGGTAATGCAAGTCAGAATAGTAAATGAATTAGGTACAACCTTTTGGACTCATTAAAATAGGATAGATAATGGAGTATTTTCTCTGAATTTGTCAAATGTTTATGGACTAGACATTGTTGTTGTATTTATTGCCTGTATATAATGTATATAGTCATTGTACTTATTGTATATAGTTTTTCTTATATTAGTTTTATATAAAAAGCTCATTTTAAATTTTAGAAAAAAAAGGTGGAAAAAGGTTGATATTTGGTTCATGCTTTAACAAATAAAGTGTACCTGGAAATCAGAGTGCAGAGCTAACCACTACTCAACCATAGCAGCCAGGCAGTGGTGGCATACACCTTTAATCCCAGCACTTGGGAGGAGGAAGCAGGAAGATCAGGAGTTCAAGACCACCCCTGGGCTACATGAGATTGATCCAGTTTAAAAGAGAAACAGAGCCAGGTGATGGAGGCTCACACCTTCAATCCCAACACTAGGGAGGTGGAGACAGTAATACAAGGTGGGATGAAACAGGAGATTGGTCCCCTTTTGATTAGAGGATTTGGTAGAGTTAAGAAGGCTATCTAGTGCCTGACCCCTTTACTTCTCTGATGTTTCATTATTTACCTTGATATCTGACTCTGGGTTTTTATTTTAAGACCAATTAGATTTTACAGTACATCTTCCTACCTGGAGGGCAGCCAATTCTATTACCATGACCACAAAAGCTTGCACTCTCTCATGACTGGAGAATTCAGGCAGTGCCTGCAGGTCAACAACTCCGAGTCCTACCCTGAGAGTCTGGCCTCTGGCCTGCAACTAAAGAGGGTGATGATGCTAAAGGAGATTCAGCCAATGAATATCCCAACACCACTCTCCAGCTCTGCCATCTCCTACTCCACATCTGCCCAAACCATTCCAGACACCAGTTTTCTGGGTGAGTACACAGCCCTGAGGGGAAGGAGTGAGATCAGCACTCAAAGGAGGCACTGCTCTACCTTTCAGCAGTGGGTATCCCCACAGAGGAAGAATGGGAGTCCTGAGTGGTTAGTTTTGGCTCTGGTTCACCCTCCCATCTTCAGTCTCTATAATGAGAGGGAATGCAGGGCAGTGAGAGACATCCATCCTTCATTAAGACATGACTAAAGAGCATACCACAGGAACACATGTCACCACCCATGATAATCATTTCCATTCACTAATACATGCCACAATCAATTCCATCCTTATATATTGCTCGAGGCTCCCAAGGACAGCAATGAGTTTTCTTTTGGGTAACACTTGATTTTCAATGTGTTGAAATCCTACTCAAGAGTACTGCAGCACAGAATCTGTTCTAGAAGAAGTATTCCTCCCAGATTCCAAGTTCCTGTCATGACATTCTCTAACATTTAAAATTGTAGTGAGAGTTTGGTGTGGGCTGTGTACAATTGCTAAGTGAGGCAAATCTTCTTTGTTCTCTCTCTCTTTTTGCTGTGGTTCTTCAGAGGTGACCTAAGGTCATGATCATATAGATAAGTTCTCTACTGCACAATCATACCCAATCTCCAAACTTTCACCTTCTTAAACCTATTTTCATGTCACTTATAAAAAGTTTGTGAAATGTGGGGCTGGATGAAATCCTCATTTGTTGAAATGCTTGCTTTTCTGGCATGAGAAACTGGGTTTGGATACCTAAACTCACATAAAAAGCCAGACTTTTGGGCAGTATGAGTTATGCCACAAACTGAAAGAAATTGGCAAAGATGGGTAAGTCTTTGGAAATTATGGACCAGACAACTTGCCTAATAGCAAAATTACAAGGACAGGAGAGCCCCTGTTTTAAAGACAAAAAGAAGGGAAAGGGAGGAACACACATTAAGGGAAATCTGTAATCTTACCATGGTCACTATGCATGCACACACCACACAAACACAAAGGAACACACAAACATCCAAGAAAACATGACATCACATGGTCACCAGAAATACCATCTGTCTCCAAAAATATGTGCCTAACTTAATGGCCAAGCAAAGCTCATAGAAATGCCTTCCCTACTGCTGCAGGGGCATGAGTGCCAAGATGCACAGGAAGTAGGGAGGCGAGCATCTCACTTATCAACCACTGACTTCTTCCTTGACTCTTTTCAGTAGTGGAATGAAGATGTCCCTCAGATTGATACCTTCAGGCCAGACACTCTGTCTGCTGCAGAGTCCTGACCTCTGTAATACCTGCACCCAGGGTGCCCAGATGAGGACACCACCTATCAGTGGGGACAGGTCATTAACTGCCCCCATCCACAGTATTTCAGAATACCTGGCCTTGCCTCCAGCTCCAAGTCTGGAACAATAGAGAACAAAAAGTTGGATGAGATGACAGCTGTGCTATCTATGACTTTTAATACATATGAGGGCACATAAGAAAACCAAAATCCATCACTCCTCTCTTTAGCACATCTTGACTTGCAGCAGTCACTGCACCACACTGATGCCAGGAGTCTAATCCTGAATCATCCTTCCAAGAATGCCACTTTGGGAAGCATCAGCCTGGGTTAGGAAGAGTCAGGGGTGCTGCAGAGTGTGACTTTACAACATGGATTTTGCAGACTTGACTACACTGGTGGCAGATATTCACCTTCCCCAACTCTTCGACTGTCTCACTGACTTAGACCAATTCCAAGATACCACAGGAAACCAGTTGAAAGACTCCACAGTCATCAGGAGGGATCAGGACGAGGTAAACTCCAGCATCATCAATGAACTCTCTAAGCAGGTGAGCAAGGAAGAACAGAAAGCCTCTGAGCTTCTTCATGAAGAATGAAGGCCAAAATCTACCTCCAGGACCTGGTGGAGAGAGAGGGGCTGAGGGTAATACTGGGGCCAGTGAAGGGGCTAGTGACAACATGGCCAACCATTTTTGAGGGCAAAGCTCAGAAAGCCACATCCATCAGGCCCAGTAAAGCTAGGGCACATTGGCAAGATAAGACCAAGAGGACCAGAGAAAACAACTCCAAGAAAGCAGAGGAGCTGAAGCCATCAAGTTACAGAATCAAGACACAAGAGAAGCCCATTGTCCTCAAGACCAAGAGGAAGAGGAATCCACATTAGCTTAGCCATGACAGCTTCAAAAAGCCTCAAACCCATCTCAGCGTGCGTATGCTGGAGTCTGTGAAGGTCTTTCACCCACTAGGGAAGAAAAGTGAGGAGAAAACTGGCATCTCCTCCTCCTGGGCTCTGCAAGACTTCAGTAACAACAAATATCCTAGGCTAGGTCTAGCTGCCACATTACTGTTGGGTATGTCAGTCACCCTGGACAAGGCTCAGAGACCAGAGAGCAATGATCACAAGGAGTGTCCATCTCTGTTCCAGTATCAGCTGCCCCCACCTGGGAAGGTCGAGTGAGTACCTCTGCCTTTCCCAGACCTGGACAAGCCTCAAGCCAGATCTGGTTTTGGATATTTTCTCTCCAAGGCTTTATTCAGTTTCACTGCAGTTTGCCCTGTGAGGCCTCCTTCCCACTCAGCTCAGCCTACCACACTCAAGCCATCCCAACCAGCTCCAGCCATCACATCTTGATGGCCTCTGACAAGCCAGCTCTGCTAATTTCTACCACTGACACATGATGAAATATAACCAACCCCATCCAGTCTAGCACTGGGTCTCAGTCATCCATGTCCAGGCTTGCACTCAACAAAGCATCTTCTCAGACTTCACTGCAGAGGGAACTTGAAGCACAATCCTAATTAGTCTTAACAATAAGAACAGGAATCAGATATTGGGGTAAAAACTGAAAGATCAGAGAAGGAAAGGAGCAGCCACAGTCACTTCTTAACTCTCTGGATACTTTGGCCAAAGTGGGGGATGCTGTCTCTATGAATCTTCAGACTGAATGGGGGACAGATTCTGCCTCCACACACCTTATATTCCTGTCTCTACCTCCCTAGAGTTGGGATCAAAGGCATGAGATCCCAAATGCTGAAATCAAAGGTGTGAGCCTCCCTTGTGCTGGGATTAAAGGTGTGCACCACCACTGCCTGGCTCTTTTGCCCTTTTAGACTGGTTCAATCTCATGTAGCCCAGGGTGACTTTGAACTCCTGATCTTCCAGCTTTGTCCTCCCACATGCTGGGATTAAAGGTATGTGCCAACACTGCCTGGCCTCTATGGATAACTAGTGGCTAGCTCTGCCCTCTGCCCTCCACGCAAGCTCTTTTTGACAGAACACAAACAAAATATCATACATCATTTCCCCCTTTTTGTCTACACCACACTTCTTTCTCTTGGTTTGGTTCCACTCCCAGTTATCTTTCCTAGGCAGAAGTCCCATGATTCTGGCATCTCCAACACCATGGGGTCTCCAATGCAATCTGGGCCTCACCTAAACAGCTTCACACAATGATCTCACTAAACCTCCATGAAGGGACACCCCTGCAACATGCCTGGCCTCAAGGACTTTCTTAGTTGCAAAGAGGGAGTCCATAATCTTTTTCTTCAATCTTTGACTCTAAAGCCAGAACCATGCGGCCTAAGCTGCCAAGTTCTTCTGGTTGCTGGTCCTGGAACATGGCCCCCTGGTTTAATCACATCTTCATGAGCTTTCTGGTTTTGGGGCTTTCCTTATTATGAAAGCTTAGGCATCCTGGAACTTGCTCTGTAGACAAGGCTGGCCTTGAACTAGAGATCCAAATATCTCTGCCTCTCTTGTTCTTGAATTAAAGATATTTGTCATCCCACCAGACTCAGAGTTTTTCTTTAATTCCTTTTCACAAGTTGGAAGTTTAGCTGTGTGAGATCTCACCCTGAGGTCACTACAACACCATTGCTTATGGATCTATAGAGCCATCCATTTTTATTCAAAGCAGCACAATTAGTATGTAGTATACTTCTCTATCTCTTTTCATTAGTTTTTGTTTGAAATCTATTTTCTTAGTTATTAAAGTGTCTACACCAGCTTGCTCCAAATGTTCTTTTGCTTGGAACATCTTTTTCCAACACTTTACCCTAGGTAATGTCTGTCCTTGATGTTGAGATGAGTATCTTTGTTACACCAGGAGGGTGGATCCTGTTTTCACATCCATTCTGTTAGCCTTTGACTTTGTATTGGGCAATTTAGACAAATGATATTGAGAGATATCTATGACTCATGATTTAGATTCTTATTATTGATTGTAGTTGGTCCTCATACTGTATTTGTGTGTGTGTGTGTGTGTGTGTGTGTGTGTGTGTGTTATCCTTCTTGTTATTTTACCAGTGTGAATTTATGTCTTCTGTTTGTCATGGGTGTAGTTAACCTCCTTAGGTTTGAATTACCCTTCTAGCACCTTCTACAATGCCTGCATTGTACATAGATACTGTTTAAATTTGACTTTATAATGAAATATCTTATTTTCTCCATCTCTGGGGATTGAATTTTTTCAGGGTATAGTAGTCTGGCTTAGCATCTGTGGTCTCTTAGACACTGCAGCACATTCATCCAGGCCATTCTGGCCTTTTTTAGTCTCCATTGAGAAGTCAATTGTAATTCTACCAGGTCTGCCTTATTAAGTTACATGGTCCTTTACATTCTTGAAGCTTTTTATATTTTCTCTTTGATATATGTTCAGTGCTTAGAATACTATGTGGCCACAGACTTTCTTTTCCGGTCCAGTCAATTTGGTGTTCTGTATGCTTCTTGACAGTCATCACCTTCTTTAGGTTAGGAATATTTTCTTCTATGATTTCATTGCAAATATTTTCTGGGCCTTTGAACTGGGATTCTTCTTCCTCTCTTCCAATTATTCTTGTGTTTAGTCTTTTAAAGATGTCCCAGATTTCCTGAATGTTTTGTATCAGAAAATTTTTGGATTTAACATTTTCTTTGACCAATGTATCTATTTCTTCTATAATATTGTCAAAGCCTGAGATTCTCACTTCCATCTCTTGTATTCTATTGGTGAATCTTTTCTCTGTAGTTCCTGTTGAGATCTCTAGAATTTTCACTTCCAGAATACCCTCAGATTGTACTTTCTTTATGGATTCTGTTTCCAGTTTTAGATCTTGAGCAGTTTTATTTGTTATCTCCTACTCTTTGTTTGTGTGTTTTGGTTTTATTCATGTCTTCCAATTATTTTGTCCTGGACTTAGTTAAGGGAAGTATTTGAAAACCTCTTTCATCTTTATATACTTTTATTTAACAGTTTTCTATTGTCTGTTTTGTTTTGTTTTTGCACGTACATAAGCTATGTTTGAATATTCAGTGCTTTCTGTGGAAGAATAGCTAGGATCTAGTGGGGACTTATTGACCTGACTGCTGTTCACTGTGTCATTTTGCTAACCTTTAAGCATCTGGGATTGGGATAAGTATAAGTTCTAGGTGCAGGTGTCTGAATTTGGTTGTTTTTTTTTTTTTAAGTGGATGAATTGTTCCTTGGTTTCTTTTTCCTCTCTGAGGTTTCAGATATTGTGATTTTTGCCAGTTGCCTGTTTTCCTGGCCTGCTCACTGCAGTGTTCACAGGGAATGTCTGCTTATTTTGGAGACTGGGCTACTGGGTTGACTTTGGGTTGGAAGGTTAGAAGAGGTCCTTGTAATCTCTTGAGGATGGAGTCAGAGAGGAAATGGAGACCACAACAGGTTTCCTGTTACACAGCTGGAGAGGAGACTTGGGGGATTGTATCTCTGAGAGTTATGTGTCTCCCTTCTGCCTACTTATTACCCAAGTGACATATCTGTGCGAACCACAGGAAATGGTAGTAGGGGGCAGAAGGTAAATTTTGCAAGTGTGTTCTGTTATAAAAGCTATGTACGAGTTTGTGGGATTTGATCAAGGGACTAGAGAGAGAAGAAAAGGTCTGCAGGCAGCCTACATGGTTTTCCATCAGGCATAGCCTTGAGGTTTTTCATAGATAATTGAGCCCATTATCAATCAGAGTTCAGATTAATGGGTGAGTGTTGATTCTTGTGAATGTTACAGTGTTTGTCAATGCCCAAACAGTTATTTGCGTCTTTACTCTTGTAGTGCAGTTTATTTCATCCTGTGGCTTCATAGGGGTGTTCTCTCCTCAGTGCATAGATCATCTTCAGGTCATCTTCTCAAGTGATGAATCTGGGGGTATTAATTCCTGTAGTATGTGTGTTCTAGGTAAGTTCTAGTTTTCCTTCAACTGAGGGAGTACTCCTGGTGGGTATACTACTGTAGGTTAGTTGCCTGTTTCTTTATGTATTTAAATGGATTATTCTATATCTTCCTGGTGTTTATAGTTTAGGCCGAGGATTCTATTCTTAATGTGATGCATTAGAACGCATGAGAATTTATGTTGTGTGTGTGTTCTTTTTTGCTTCTCCATGACTATGATAAAGCACTCAGCAAAATTAAATTGGTGAAGAATTCAGTGCCTTTCACTCTGTAATTTTTAGACAATTGTGAGGCAATCCAAAACTGGGATCCAAAGCAAGAAATTGAGGAAGAAACTGAAGTAAAGGTAACAGAGGATTGTTGCTTATTGGCAGGCAGCTTTAGACTTGTACAGCAAATGTTCTTATATTTTCCAGTCCAATGGCATTTGTATGGTACTACCCAGCAATGAGTGGGCCCTTCTCCATCAATTATTATTAAAGATCATGTTCCATAGTCAATCCCAGAAACTAAATTCAGGGATTCAACTACTGAATTGAGATTTCCTCTTTCCTTGGGACTCTGGTTTGTGTTATGTTGAGAAAAGCTAACTAGGGCAGTGTGAATTGGTACTTCAGATACTGTAGTCAGTATGATCTATTTATTGTATCTCAGCTGGGTTCAAAGTAACATGACAATGAAAGCATTTTTCTGGGCTATTTGTTTATTTTTCTTCATATTTTGGGGTTCCCATTAATACCAGCTTCTGATAAGATAACAGTTTATAGAGTCATTGATGGAAGTACATATTGTGGTGGGTATCTGATGTCTAGTTCCCAGAAATCAATGGGCCTGTGTTCATGATAGTCTTATGAATGAGATTAATTCAACAGGGACTGTGGTCATTGTATAGGGCTTTAGTAAATTTGTTGAGCCTAATGACTTTTTATGGTCATTGTAAGGTATTATAGGCCTTGGTAGTTTTGAGCCATTTAATCCAACATGCAATTGGTGATGTAAATAGTAAAGCAACCAAGAGAATCAGAGATAAGGAAAGCCCAGAAAACAGGCCCATCCCTGTTTGTTGAGTAGCAGTTTCCTCCATGCTGAAGTGAGAATAATCCTAATTAGTCTTGACAATAAAAACCCAGAGTCAGATATGAGGGTTAAAGTTGGAAGATAAGAGTGGCAGAGCAGCCAGCTACTAGAGACTTCTTACCTCTACCAAATCTCAGACCAAATGGGGGAGATCCTGCCTCTATAAATCCTCAGACAGAATTGGGGAGATCCTGCCTCTATGAATCCTCAGACTGAATGAGCCATCCTGTCTCTATGAATCCTTGGGCTGAATGGGGCCAAGATCCTGTCTCCATCTGCCTCATATTCTCTACCTTGCTAGTGCTAGCTAGGATCAAAAGCATGATCCTCCCAAATGCTGGGGTTAAAGCTGTGTGTCACCACCACTTGGCTCTGTTTCTCTTATAAATTGGATCAGTTTTGTTTAGCTCAGGATGGCCTTGAACTCCTGATCTTCCTGCTTCCCCATTCCATGTGCTGGGATTAAAGGTGTGAGCCATCACTGCCTGAACTCTATGGTAAACTAATGGCTGCCTCTGTCCTCTGCCCTCCAGGCAATCTTTTTTTGTCAGAACACAAACAAAATATCATACAACATTTCCCCCTTTTTGTCTAAACAATAAGCAAAGATTTTAACTAACATAGGAAAAGTATATATAATAAGTACAGTAACTATATATAAATATATACAGGCAATAATTGCATTAACCATGTCTAGTCCATTAGCATTTGAAAAATTCAAAGAAAATACTACATCATCTATCCTGTCTTGGTGAGTTCAAAGTGTTATATCTAATTAACTTTCTATCTTAATTTGCATTACCTACCCAAAACTATCTCCTATGTCTCTCAAGCTCATATACTTTACACCTTTTTTATGAGTGTCTTTTCTGTATTTGTTAAAAAGGAAAATTATAATTAAAAGGCTTCAACTCCATCAGAGACCTGAGAAGGATATAATATTACCTGAGTAAACAGGAATTGTAGAGCAAACAACTTCCAAAAAGAAGAAATAACAGAAAAAGCTGGCTGCCTGGACAGTCACTGAGGTTCCTTTCTAATGTTGGGCATCCATCTTTGGCCTGTAGATCTAGAATTTCTGACAGACTTTTTTGTGAAGCAGGAGTTTTGAAAGACTGTCCTGCCTTGTCTTGGCAAAGTTCTGCAGTCACTTTCTTTTGTGTTCTGCTCATCCAATTTGGATAGCATACTGTCAGCAGTCTAGGCAAGGGCAGTTTATTGCCCAGTGGCTAACTTTTGCCATGAAGAAAGTGTATTTCATATGGAGTTTCTTCAATGTCCATTATCTTCTTTGAAGTAGATTGTTGCTGCCAGGAGCAGACATGTCTCATTGTCATAAAAAAAAAAACAACAAAACTTTACATTATTTAAACATCTTAAATACCACATTCTGTACATCTCTGAAGTGCTTGAAGACTACTTGCCTATCTAAAATATATCTCTGTTTGACTGTAAAAACATACCTAACATGACTAAAAATTTGACTAACCTGCTTTTCTTTATTATCCTAAATAGTTGGCAATAACTTTCAAAAAATAGAAATTTATATTACATTGTTAGATGAGCTATATAGGTACAATACCTTGAACAAGCATAGAAACATATGTATTTTCTAACCAAAATAACCTTAAATTTGTATCAATATATAAAATCTATATCAATGTAAAATATTTAAAACTAGTAGTTGCTTTTCTGGTTTAAAAGTATATACACAATAATTCAAGCCAATGTAAAATATTTAAAACTAGTAGTTTTTTTGCTTTAAATTAGATTCAATAATCTACCCTCTTATTGTATTTCTATATTTCTCCATTTCTTTTTAGAATGAGATCCCTGAGTCTAATCTCCTTTGTTCAGCTTGTTCCTGACCATTACTAATAACAACTTGTAATTAACCACCATAAATGATGATAAAAATGTATAACACATCGAATAACCAAAGTCATCCAACTCATAACTTGGTAATGTGGGCATCATGTTCATAAAATTACTTCCTGCTGCCTGGGTGTGATGCCAATTTTAGGGGACCTTGAAAAAGTTGTGTTAATTGTCAAGTCCTAGGAGAGCTAGATGCATCATTTGTTGTGCAGTCTCTGTGTAAAGGTGAAGTTCGGGGCTTATCTCAAGTCCTGGCTAGAGTAGTCTGTGAGGATGGATCATCTCAGCCAACCACCTTGAAATTATCCTAAGTGGATCGTAGACCAAAGCTGATCTTTAGATGGTGTTTGTCAGTTTAGAGGGCTTACCATAGTCCAGGTAGAATCACCTTTGTAGGGCCCCATCATCTTTTTGGAGACTTCAGAGATCACTGTTAGGAACATTTATCATTGACTATAGAAAACTTAAACATCATTAATAGAAATAGAAAGTTTAAATTTTAAGATAGTACTATACCTAAAGAAAACTTTTAAAAAGTCAAAATTTGAGGAGTAAGAGATTTGTGACAATAATCATTCCTTGATTTTGGTTTTCTTCATACCAGGTGGCTCTTGTGATATGAATCAGAGGCTCTGAATTTTCTTTTAATGACATGCTTGTGTTTAGAGAATGAGAAAGTTACACTCCAACTCCAAAGCCAGCTTTAATTTCTAATTGAACTTGGACTACAAGAAGACAATTTGCATTGCATATGTGTAGAGAACAGCACAAACAAACATTTAGGAAGATTTTGTCTTGTTAGAAATGTGATATGTCAATAGACTAATTTACTCCTTTTCTTGAGACATGTTCATCCTTTTTCCTCAGATGTCTCTTTTGTCCAGTGGTCTTCAAATTCTTTAACTGCGTGCCTTCATGCTCCTGGAAAAACAAAAACAAAACCTTGCCCCAACCCTAACTTTGGGGAGTTTCTCTTTTGGAAAGTTATATCTGGTCAAATGAAAACCATTTGTTAGTTTTATAAGTTAGTTTGGATTGAGTGGTCATGCTGTTTGATGAACTATCACCTCTTCTAATCAAGAGGTTTCTCTTGTTCAAACATAATCTTTTCGTTGCTATGGGGAGGCGTTTCCACCATGGTTACAAGGAATGATATGGGGGCCTGTGAGAGGCCCACCAAGGCATTTCTCAATGGCAAAGGTTTACTGTGCCTGTCCTTTATTGATCTGCATTCATTGGTCCAGTGTCTGCTTTTGTCACACCTTTTGCAGACTCCAGAAGGGAGGAGCAAAATTTCTCTTCAGAATTATTCCTAGAAAACAACATTATTTCTGGGAATGCCCTGTCTACAATCCCTTTTTTAGGTGAACTTGTTTGCCACAATTAAAACACCTGATGTTTTGATTTTTCTTCAAGCCTCTGGAAATAATCTCTCCTATCCAAGCAAAATTATGGTTATGAGATTCAATACTGACTGTATCAGGGATCTATTTTTCTATGAGTGCTGATTTTGCCTTTAAGGGCCTAATTACCCATTTTGCATTGTGAATTATCATTTTCAAAAGCCAAAGATTCAATTATTATTTTCTAGCTTCTGAATTTTGTCTTATTCTATTTATAGCTGAAGTCAATCTTTGTAAGAAATCAGTGAAGGTTTCTTTTAGGCCCTGTATAACTTTAGTAAATGACTCAGTTCTCATTTCTACTTCTTCAATTCTGACCCAAGTATTCAAAGCTGCTCCATTGCATAGAGCCAGGGTGTGGTCATCATAGAGGGACTATATTTGCATATCAGCATAATCTCCCTCTCTAAGAAGTTGATCTCGGGAGATTTCAATACCTCTAGCCCTACTTCATTTTTCAATGATCATCACCTTATCTTTCTCCCAGGTCTTTCACTGTAATTGAGGACCAGGTTCCAATACTGCTGTAACCAAGTCTCTCCAGTCTTGTGAGACAATTCTGTTACCACGAATTTAACATCTGCTTCACAAAAGGTGAATGAATGCATAACATATGACACTATCATTTCCTTAAATATCCTCTAATCTAACATTTTCACAGGTTTCCAGTCAGTTCTTACACAGCCTTGGAGATATCTGTCATTTGACAATTCCTATAAGATGACTGGATAAATTAAGGTTGGTTGTTTGAAAAACCTTGGGCTGTTCCTCTGTAATTTTATAATGTAATGATGAGGTTGGTTCTCCTTTAAATTCCTCTCTCTGTGTCTGAATATTTCAATGATCTGTTTTAATAAGTTTTTCTAAAGCTTATATCTTGGCACTCATATTAACAAACTTTTTTAGAGATAAACCAAGAATTATCAAACCAATAATAATATCAAAATGATAAATTAACATTATGGCATCATAGTTAAGTTGATTATTGTTTCATTTAATTATTCAATTTTTAAACCATGCATTGTGAAATCATACAGAGACCTAACTCTCTCCATTGTATTAGTTTTTCCCATTTTTTTAAGGTGGGATAATCTTTCTCTGTCTTTTTAATGAATCCTCTCCTTTAAGAATTCCCAATCTTCTCACCAAATCTGCTGATGATGGTGGTAAAGTATGAGGCTGACTGCTGCTGCTGCATAGAGCAGTCCAAGCCTGAGAGGATATCAAGGCAGCTACTGAAAGACCCTAACCCTTCAGGTTCACACCCCCCAAGCCCCAAAAGAATGAGGAACTAAAAAAAAAAGAAAGAAAAAAGCTAGTTCCAAGAACAAACTGACTCAACCATTACTCAACAACCCCTACTAAAATATAACAATGTAAAGAGATTTCTATTAAGAGATGCGCTCAACTGTGACTGGGATAATTGCAAGTGTTCCAGGAAAGACCACTGTAACCTTTGTGTAAACTTCACTCCCACTCTGATACCCCCCTTGAGGTTTCGGGAAGAATGTGCATGCGGACGTGACAGTACTCACCCTGTGATCAGGCCATGATCTTATGAAATTAGCCTCTAGACATAAATCAATTGAAATGAAATTGTATGGGAATTGTAATCTTATGGCTTTTGTGGGTTTATCCTTTAAAAGTACCCATGTGGCTGCAGTAGGCACAACTCTTGCTCTTGGAAGGAGAGTAGCCCGACTGTACAGCTGCATAAATAAAACTCTTACTGTTTGCATCAACTGGACCAGAGTCTGGGTTCTTGGGGTGCCCACCTGAGAAAGTAGTACCCTGGGTCTGGGGTCTATCACTACCTACTGTGGCAGAAGCCTAAGGAGGGGATCCAGGGAAAGCCCACCACCCACAAGGAGAGAAGGGCCAAACAGCCAGTCATCTGCATAGAGGAACATGAGAAAGTAGCTGATTCTGGTGGTGTTTGGAGCCCAAGCACCTGTGGAGTTTGCTGCAGAGAAGCTACAGCAGAAAAATTCCAAATTCACTCAGAGGCTTGGGGAAAAAAGAAAGGAAAACCTAGGAGGTGAGGAGGTGACTCCATCAGGAGCCCCTGCATGCAGCTCTGGTGTGTGCCAGTGACTACAAAGCCATGGAGAAGTGGTTTTTCTGTGAATTCATGCCCCAAAAGTTGGACATCAAATAAAGTGTGATCCTAATTAGTATTAACAATAAAAACCAGGAATCAGATATTGGGGTAAAAACTGAACGATCAGAGAAACAAATGATCAGCCACAGTCACTTCTAACCCCTCTGGTTCCTCTGACTGAATGGGGGTGTCTCTATGAATCGTCAGATAGAATAAGGAGGGGATGCTGTCTCTACCAGCCTTATATTACTGCCTCCACCTCCCTAGAGCTGGGATCAAAGGTATGAGATCCCAGGTGCTGAGATCAAAGGCATGGGATCCCAAGTGCTGGGATCAAAGGTGTAAGTCTCCCATGTACTGGGATAAAAGGCATGCACCACCTTCCCAAACCTCAAACCCAATATCTGCTGCAAGACTTCAGCCACCAACCAATTCCATGAAGGAAAGTTTACATTCCAGGGCCAGTCATCTCAGAATAGCAGAGGCCAGAGTGGGAGGCCATGAAGAGGTGGGCTCAAGAAGAGTGAGAAAATGATGCCAAGTACACCTCTCTGGGAAAACTGCAGCTTTTCCTTCAAAGGGATGAAGGGTCAATTATGACAATTAGGGTAGTCACCAATCTTATCACAGGAGACAGCCAGTTCAGGCACCTCCACTGTTGCTAAGATTCTCAGCTGGAGTCATCCTTGTGGATTCCTAGGATTTCCTCTGGCACCAGGTTTCTCCTTAACCCCATAATGGCCTCCTCCATTAAGATGTCTCTTTTGTTGCTCTCCCTCTCTGTCCCTCCCCCATCTCAACCATAATGATCGCTCATGTTCCCTTTCCCCATCTCCTCCCTTCTACTCCCTCCCAATGCCCCCAGTTTACCCAGGGGATCTCATCTATTTCCCTTCCGAGGGTTATTCATGGGTCCCTCTTAGTGTCCTCCTTGTTACCTAGTTTCTCTAGGGCTGTGAATTATAGCCAGGTTTTCCTTTGCTTTATTTTACATCTACTATCCACTTATGGTGATTATGTCTGGGTCTGGGTTATCTCATTCAAGACGATTTTTTCTAGTTCCATCCATTTGCCTGCAAATTTCATGATGTCATTGTTTTTAACCACGGAGTAATACTCCATTGTGTAAATGAACCACATTTTCTTTATCCATTCTTCGGTTGAGAGGCGTCTTGGTTGTTTCCAGGTTCTGGCTGTTATAAATAATGCTTCTTATCATTGTGATATGATTGAGCATCCTTTGGGTGTATGCTCAAAAGTGGTATTGCTGGGTCTTGAGGTAGATTGATACCCACTTTTTTAGAAACCACCATACTGATTTCCAAAGTGAACCTGGTTAATTTATATGATAATCTCCACTGATTTTTTTGCCTGAACACAACATAATTTTATTCAATGTATGAATAAATAATTTTACATTGTGTTAACACATTACATTTCCTTTATAACTTTCTCTGTTGATGACACCCAGGCTAGTTCCCTAATTTAGCTGCTGTGGACTGTTGCAATGGCTATTTTTGGTGTCAACCCAACTACATGTGGAACTAACTAAAACCTGATTGATTGGGTACACTTGTGAGGGATTTTTCTTGGTTAAAATTTTTTAAATCATTTGAAGTAGAAGTATCCAACTTTAATCCAGATCTTTTGAGATGGGAAGATCTGCCTTTAGTTTGGGCCACACCTTCTAGTGGCAGCCTATATAAAGGACATGGAAGAAGGAAGCTCTTTGCTCTTTGCTTGCTTGCCCTTGCTCTTGCTAGCATGTCCTTCCTTCACTGGCATTAGATCTTACTTCTTCTTTGGGATTCCAGAGTATGCTGAAGACTAGCTGATATATTCAGATTCATGGACTGAACCACTACTCCACCCTTGGACTTTCAGTTGGTAGATATTCATTGTTGGACTAAGTAGACCATAACCTGTAAGCCACTCTAATAAATCCCCTTTCTATATGTAGAGATGGATACAATGAAGAATGAGTCTATCAGTTCTATTCCTCTAGAGTACTTGACTAGTATAAGTATGCTGCAATAAATATTGATGTGCATGTATGTCTCTAATATAATGAATTGAAATCCTTTTAGTAAATACTCAAGAGTGGTATAACTGTGTCATGTTGTAGATTCATTTTTAGTTTCTTGAAAAACCTCCATTGTGATTTTGTTGTGTGGTGATTCTAGCAAAGAGCACACATGGACACTCTTAAAGATGAATAGAAAGTCTGTACTTCCATCCAGCAGCTGCATGGGAAACTTGCACAAATCATGCAGCCCTGAGCCTCACTGCCTCTGGTCTTTTAAGCACAAAAACTATATCCTGGGTTGACATACTTTAGTTAACATGAAAGAAGCAGGACTCTAGAAGCCAAAAGACAAAGCTAGTGCATTTATGGGCTTTCCTGGATCCTGGAGCTATTCACTTTGTTTTTGATGGATTATGTCTTTGTTCCCATTTCTGCAGGCGTTGGGGCCCACATACTGAGTTCTAACCTCAGAATAGTGCCTCCATCATGGTGTTGGTTGTGCTAAGGTCTGAGGGCCTACTACAACTCCTATACCTGATGTAAAAGTTTATATCCTCACCAGTGACATAAGGTTTTTCTTCAGTCTGTGTTCTTAACATGGTTGGTCATTTCTTGACTTAATTAGTGTCATTCTGACTGGGGTAAAATGAATCTCAATGTAGTCTTTACTTATTTTTCTCTGATGACCTTGTTGAACGTGTGTGTGTGTGTGTGTGTGTGTGTGTGTGTGTGTGTGTGTGTGTGTGTGTTTGGGCCAGGTAAATTTCATCTTTTGTGAACTATCTTTAAATTCATGAGCCCAGTTATTAACTAAGTTGTCTTTTTTTCTTTGACTTCCTTGCACTGTAGATATTAACCCTCTGTCAGATTAATGGCCTAAACACTTTCTTTCATTCTATGAGCTTGCCACCTTTCTCTTGCTTGGCTGAGGATTTTTGAGTTCATGCCATTCCACTTCTTAATAGCTGGTATCATATCCTGAATGACAGAAGTGCTTATCAGGCCTTGTTTGGTTCTGTATTAAAAGTGTATTACTTTTTCCTCTAACAGCTTTAAGTATTGCATTTGGACTTGAGTTTAATACATGGTAAGAGGTAGGAATCTAGTTTCATTCTTCTACAAGTGAATATTAGTTTTTCCAGCAACAACTACTGATAATTCTGTTTTTCTCCAAGGCTTATGCTTGGTGTTTTTGTCAAATATCAGTTGGCTGTAGCTGTGTGGGTTTATGTCTCAGTCCTCTACACAAACCATTAATTTATGTGTCTGTTTTTGTGCCAGTGTTATGCTGATATCACTCTGTAATATTACTTTATGTCGGGACTGGCGATATCACCAGCATTAATGATTTTGCCCAGTATTAATTAGGGTATCTAGGTTATTTTGTGTATCCACATGAATGTTCAGGATTTTTTTTCTATACCTAGGAAGAATGGCATTTGCATTTAGATGGAGATTACTGTTCAACTTACAGCCTGACTTGATTAGTCATTTTCATAATATTAATTTTGGCATCATAAGTTTGTTAGTTTAGTGACCATGAATGACTTTTGCCAGTTTCCATCATGGAAAGTTTTCTACTTCAGTTATGGCAGGTGTCTTGCTATCCACAGTTCAATAGGTTGAAAGTTGTCTTTTAGGGCATGAAATATATTATTCCAAGCCCTGCAGACTTTTCAATTTTATGTTATTCTGATGGGTCTCCCCTTATATACTACTCTGTATTTCTTTCTTGCATCTTTCAATGTCACATTTGTTTTATATAGTTAGTATTTTTTAATATATAGTTAAATGGGGAGACTTTTCATTGCATTTGTCTCTTTGATGTTCAAAATAATAAATACCTCCTGTACATAAAGAGGAGTAACTTCCCCAAGATTTGAGACAGTTTGTTATGAGTTTATTGACAATGCCTTTAGAAAAGAAATTATTTTTTTTCTATGCTCATGATTCATAGAGTTGATGTCTTAGTTTGGTTTCTCTTGCTATGATAAATACCATGACTGTTCTGACGAGTTTTATCCCAGCACTTGGGAGGCAGAGCCAGGTGGATCTTTGTGAGTTCGAGGCCAGCCTTGTCTACAGAGCGAGATCCAGGAAAGGTGCAAAGCTACACAGAAAAACCTTGTCTTGGAAAAAAAGAAAGAAAGAAAGAAAATATCTCCACATTTAGATATTCAAGCATTATTCATTTCAGCATATTGTTAATGAATGTGCTGGATTCATTTGTGTCTTTAAAGTATTAAAAACATTTATTCAAAGAAAAAAGAAAATAGAAATGCAACCAAAACATCAGGCTCTAGGCAAGATGGTGGGCATTTTCTTAATTAGTGATGGGTGGAGGAGTTCCTAGCCCACTGTGGGTAGGGCCATGCCTGGTCTGATGGTCCTGGGTTTTACTAGAGAGCAGGCTGAGCAATCCATGAGCAGTAGGCCAGTAGGTAGCAATCCTCCATGGCCTCTGCTTCAGCTCTTGTTTCCAGAAGCTCCTAACTTCCTTCAATGATGGACGATGATGTGGAAGTGTGAGAGCCAAATAAACCCTTTCCACTCCAACCTGCTCTTAGTCATCTTATTTCAGCACAGCATTCATAACCCTAACTAAGACAGAAATTGGTACCAAGATCATGGGGTATTGCTGTGACAGACAACCACGTTGTTTTGGGGAGGATTGTGGGAAGACTGGAATTTTGGGTTTGAAAGGCCATTGAGTATTGACAGCTCAGTTGGCTGTTCTGTGGGAGTTTGGAAAATAAGAATGAGAACATTATAAACAATGGAGGCCTTGTTTGTGAAGTTTCTGAGGGAAATAAAAACTCTTCTAGGCCATTTGCATGAAGAATCTGTAATGTCTGGAGAGCTGGAACTGAAGAATCAGCTATGAATTACAAGAGACCAGAACCACTAATGTAAAACCTTGCTTTAGTGGGACAACTGATGCTGGTTATCTGGAGCTGAGAAATTATCGCTGATTGCATCGCTGAGTTGAAATCTCCAGGTAAGAGTTTCCTTAGAGTAAGCACACAGAAACTGTGTTCCAGGAGTAAAAAAAGGTTGTACCTCATGCTGGCAGTCAAACTTGGTAGCGTAAGAGTCTCCTGGGAGGTACTGGTTTTAAAGGCATGAAGAGGCCATGGAGAAAAGTTGAGGTTTGGTACCATGAAGAGAGCCCAGGAGAAGATATTGGTGAAAGTGCAGTGAACTGGCACCAAAAGCCTCCAGCATTTTAGATGCCAGTACCATGGCAATACCACCAAAAAACAGCAGCAGTGTTGCATTGGAGCTGACCTGAGCTTAGAAGACAAGCTATGTGTGATGCAGATGGCAGAGCCAGAGAAGTGACCCATGCCATTTTTGAGGACCTCAGAAGATCATCAATGGATTCCAGACATTAGACATGATGCTATTTACACAGTTGAAATTTTGTTTTGCTTTGATCTGGTTGTGACTGTGCCCTAGTTCTTCTTCCCTCTTGAAGTAAAAAAAGTAATTTATTTATTTGTGATGTAAAGATTCTTCCCTGTAGTGTAGACTTTCTGTTGGCCTAGTCTCAACACATAGTCATATGACTTATTGCTCTGAATTTTCCAAGAGTATATAAGTTCATTGAGAGATTAGAGTTGGCAAACCTGTTACTCAATGGGAGAATTTTTTAAATGATGTGTGTTGAGGGGCTAGAAGGAAGGCTTGGTGATTAAGAATGCTTGCTGCACAATAATGAGGACTAAACACGTCTGACAAAGCCAGTTGCATCCTGATTAAAAACCAATAATAAAACAATAAATATAATAATATGGCAAGGCTGTGGTGTTGCACACCTATAATCTCAGCATGCAAGAGACAGAAGTAGATGAGTTTTAGACCTGCCTGGCCCACACAGTGAGTTCCATGACAACCAGGGTTACACACCATAACCCTCTCTTAAAAAACCAAAACAACAGACAACAAAAAATTGGCCAGTCTTCTTAATAAAAATGGAAACAAAAATTCTCACTAAACTGGCAAACCAAATTTCATGACGTCAAAAATTTCATCCACCATTATGATATTGGCTTCATTTCAGACATGCAAGGTTAGTTCAACATATATAAAACAATAAATGTAATACATCTCATAAAGCAATTTAAGAATAGATAAATCACATGACCACATCTGTTGCTAAAGTTTTCCTGATCCTGCCTGGCCCACGGTCAGGACAAATCTCTCTCACCTACCACAGAGTAGCAGAAGCCCGCATGTTGCAGCATCTCACCACCCACATGAGACATGTTTCCAGCTCCTTTTAGAATTGGTTATTAAGTATTTTCAGGTTTCACGTGGAAACTCAAGGCATTGGGTGTCATTTGTTGCTAAAGTTTTCCTGGTCCTTCCTGGCCCATGGTCAGGACAAATCTCTCTCACCCACCAGTCCCATAGCTGCTCAGACCCAAGTAAACACACAGAGACTTATATTACTTATAAGCTGTATGGCCATGGCAGGTTTTTTGCTATCTGTTCTTATATCTTAAATTAACCCATTTATATAAATCTATACCTTGCCACGTGGCTTGTGGCTTACCAGTACTTTACATCCTGCTCCTCCTGACAGCGTCTCTCTCCTCAGCCTTCCACTTCCCAGATTTCTCCTCTCTCCTTGCCCCGCCTATACTTCCTGGCCAATCAGCACTTTATTTATCAATCATCCACAGCACACATCAAAAGATTCAGAGAAGTCTTTTGACAAAGTCCAACATCCATTTATGATTAAAAAACCCCCAAATACTAAACAACCTAGAAATCAAAAGAACATGCCTGAACAAAATAAAGACTACAAAAGTATAGCCATGTTATACTAAATACAGGAAATCAGTATTTCCACTGAAATCAGCACTTTCCAAGTGTGCCTACATTGTCCATTCTTTTTCAATATAATCTTAGAACAGTAAGAGAGAAAGAAATAAAAGTAATATAAGCAGAAAAGGAGGAGTCTGCCCTACTTGCAGATAACATGATCTGCAAGTAAGAGGTTCCATAAACTATCCTAGGAAACTCTCAGAACTCATAAGCATTTTCAGCAAAAAAGCAAGATATAAAAATCAGCATATAAAAAATTGTAATCATTTTATATGCCAGTAGCAAGTATACTAAGCGCCAAATCAGGGAAACAACCCCATCCACAGGAGCATCAAAAAAATAAAAATAAAATACCATGAAGTCAATTTCTCAAATGCTCCAGTGCTATTCCAAATACATTACCTTCAAGGGGTCTTAACCCTTGCACAGCAAGCCACTCAGCAAACCTTACATCCTTGTAACTTCACCTCTACCACACTCTACACTCTGGTAAGAATCTGAAGGAACTGTTAGACAAGGTGGAGGCTGTTTCAAGATATTTGATTACACTGTGTGAAGATGTGTCACTATGATTAGTTTAATAAAAACCTGAATGTCCAATATCTAGGCAGTAGAGGAAAGGCAGGACTTCAGGGCAGAGAGAGGAACTGGTGGAAGGAATCTAGTTGCACAACTGATGCCAGAGACACACAAGCAAGTTCAACATGCAAAATGGAAGAAAGGTAAAAAAAGCCACATAGCAGAACATAGATTAATAGAAGCAGGTTAATTTAAGTTGTAAGAGCTGGTTAGGCGTAATCAAAGCTTTCATAATTAGTAAGAAGTCTCCATGTTGTTATTTAGGGGCTGACAATCCAAAGATAGTCCCACAAGAAAGCTTGCTGCAGGAGGCTTTCAAGTGAAGCTGTATCTGCCACACAGCATCTAGAGGGAAAAGCTAACTGTGGCCTGCTAGCAGGAGATCCTTCAGGTTCACTGGCAGGCAGCTAGGACCATTGTCAACCAAATGGTGCCCTTAGCACATGTCCAATGCTGATGGACTCCATCTACACCAAGCCTCTGGAAAGCCAAGGTGATGAAAACAAATTAGTGAGAGAGCATTTCAATGTTGCTACTTTACTTCCTGGTGGACAATAAGCATATCACATGAAGATGTGCATGCAGATGCTGCAGCCATTCCAAACGTGGAGTGGCAGACCAGAAGCTGGACCCTGCATTGCACAAGGTCCTGTGTGTGAATTGCATGACATTTTTCTTTAAGCACATGGTTGGTATTATTCACAAGATTTTGCTATAGTCAGCATGACAGCAATATGAAGGCTACAGGACACAAATAAGGACCACATGAGTTGATAATCTAATGCATCCTAGACATGGGGAAAAAGCACCTTGACTATCAGGAGGAGGGAAGCCCAAAGACTGCATATGGCCAGAGCCCTGCCAGCCCTGGGTTTAGGAGTCCAAAGCAGTGGACACTGCAGTTACGTTTCAGCCACACACTTGTGGTTCTCTTCCAGCCAGTGGCAGGGCCTGGACTCTCAGAGTACCATGAATTATAGATGGAGTTTTCCTGCCTGGCCCACAGTCAGGACAAATCTCTCTCACCTGCCAGTCCCACAGCTGCTCAGACCCAACCAAGTAAACACAGAGACTTATATTGGTTACAAACTGTATGGCCGTGGCAGGCTTCTTGCTAACTGTTCTTACAGCTTAAATTAATCCATTTCCATTAATCTATACCTTGCCACGTGGCTCGTGGCTTCAGCATCTTCACATGCTGTTTGTCATCATGGCGGCTGGCAGTGTCTCTCTGACTCAGCCTTCTACTTCCCAGCTTTATTTTCCTCCTTGTCCCACTTATACTTCCTGCCTAGCCAACGGCCAATCAGTGTTTTATTTATTGACTAATTAGCAACACATTTGCCATACAGAACATCCCACAGCAATGAATTTTTGAATTCTTCCTTCCATGCTCATCAACTAAAGGGAAATATATAAGGCCTTGCACAAGCACAGAACTCCAGGTCAGAGATGGGAAAGCACCATCCCTTCATGGTCCCTTCAAAGAAATGCACAGGAATCTCCAATAGTGTCTTAGTGGTATATTTTCCCTTTAATTTTGGGCATTTTGTTTTTCTTTCTGAGATTTTAATGCCATGTAATACTAGAGAGCCAATAATCCTAAAGAGAGAATCCACAAGCCTGTGCCTCTACACATTACAATGTACTTTTGCTGCCTTCTAGATAATGTATTTGATTACACATTGCCACACAGTTGTAAATAGCTCTCCAACTGTAACATCCTTTTCAATTATGCATAGCAAAAAGAAAAATTTGCAATGAAAGCTATCCTATGTACAGTGTGTGCTGATACAAATATAAACAAAAAGGGACATTAAGATGGCTCAGAGATTAAGAGCACTGGCTGCTTATGCAAAGGACCTAGGTTCAGTTCTTGGCACCACTGGGGCAACTTACAACTGTTTGCAGATCAGTTTTCAGGGGATCCAACATTCTCTTTTGGCTTCCCTGGACACTAGGTACCTACATGGTACATTGCATAAATGCAGGTAAAACACTCTAAAATGTAAATAAATAAATGTATATATACACAGCAAAAAAAGAAAATGGCAAATACCTGAGATAATACATATAAGCTCAGTTTTTAGCTCATGGTTCTGAAAGTTCTCATTCCAGGTCACATGGCCCCACTGCTTTGGGTTTATGGCAGGTGTGCTGAGTGGCAGAGACAGAAAGCACTGCTCATCTCATAAGTCACAAAGCAAGAAAAGTCAGGAAGGGCCAGGGTCTTACACTCGTCTTTATAACCTAACTTCTCCCACGTCCCCACTTCCTAATGGTTCCATTGCTTCCCCTTAGAGCCCTCTCCACAAGGAACAAGCCTTTAAGACATGGACCTTAGAGGGACATTCAAGATCCAGACCATTGCACCTGAGTAATAGGCCTTCCCCATCTACTTCCTGACCAGTGGTCAAAACATCCCACATCTGCCTTCAGGCCATAAGTGTTATTCATGAAGGTGACAGTTATGAAACCCTCTCTCAGACCACACACGTGCACACACACACACACACACACATACACACACACACACACACACACACACACACATACACACACGCACACCCATGGTTGGTCAGCACTCTGACTAAAACCCTGATGCTGCCTTTGATGTTGAACTATTTCTGCTATTTCTGACTTGCTAGACTTGACACCTCAATTGTCACCTTTCAACTTAAAGTTTCCTCTCAATGATGACAAAATATATGGATTGGGAAAGAAAGGTTACACTGGGTGGAAAGAAGGGGTGGCTCCCATTTGGATCAGAAGAGGCAGAGTCTCCTGCAAGCTCTGCACTGTCATTTTCTTGTCACTGGAACCCAGAGAGCATAAATGGCCATACATGTGACATTGCGGGGCAGCTTTTAAACATTTATCTTCAGGGCTCAACTACCAGGGATGATTTCCCACTTCATTATCTGTTAACTAGTGGGTAAAAGAAAATCTCCTGGGCACCCTTTGAGTGTCTGTCTGTCCTAGATCTCATACTGTGATCCATCATCACACAGCTTTATCCCTTCTAACTAATGTCTAGTCCAGAACTCATGTACGGAAAATTAACATCATTGATTACCATCCAGGAATATGGTCAACAGGCATAATTTTTTTTTTATCAATGTCACTGATCAATTTCCCAATTAAAGAGAAGGAAGGACTTCTCTGGCCATCAGAGTGAATTTATGTGCAGATCTCAGATCCCTTGCTGATGGCTCTCTGCTGAGGATTCAGCATTAACTGGGATTACTTTGCAAGAACAGTGAGAAATGCCTGTATGCTCTGTGGCTCCAGAGATAGGACATCTCCAGAGAAAGGGGGAACACTTTAACAAGTACAGTGCTTGGGACAGACAGAACTCAGCTCAGAACAGACAGAACTTAGGAGGCCTGCTTCAGCCAGGCAAAGCAAAGAGGTCAGTTCAGGGAAGTGACAAACAGAGGTGAGCTCCTCACATTGTGTCCCCTCAAGTCCTGCCTTCCTGCAACCCTTTATGGGGATCCTTGGTGGGTGGGGTCCAGGGGATAATGAAAGGAAACAAGCTACTTGTCCTTAGTTACATCCACCAGAAATAAGTAAGATCCCAGAGGCTCTGTCCTAGTCAGATAGAATCTTATTGTTGTTAGGAAGGAAAGTGGAACCAGTGTATGTAGTCTGATGCTCAATCCAGCCTACCTCCAATTTTTATCTTTACCTCCTCTCTTGCTCCCCTTCACATCATGACTCTTTCAGAGACACAGGCTACAGATGTACCTTGGGACATGGCAGGGTTTATTTAGTACACTTTTCAGAGGCATTTACATTTCAGAATATGACCCTGAAGAAAGACAGGTAACCTGTCCCTGATTGCAGGACTCTCCGCTCTGCTGTTGGTATCTTGAGCCCTGTAGTTCCCTGGAACAATAGCTTGCTTCTTACTACACTGATAGGGAGAGGGACTATGCATGTTATGGTGTTCCCTGGAATCACACCACTTCAGAAGCTACTTAAGCATGGACCAGCTGCTCAGTCATTGCTGCACTCTTTCACAGATGCTTCTACACCCTACATACATACAAACCTCAGCACTGTGGGGCCCTGCCGTCCCCTGAGCCTCAAACCTCTCTCACAAGAACTTGTCTCCCATTGTGATAAGGAGGAAAAATTGAAATTCCAGCAAGATGGCACCAATAAATACACACACTAAATGCCAAGATAGAGAAATCTAATTTCAGTTAGTAACAATTTCCCTAAGTGACTTCAGCTGCCTGTCTGATTTCTACTTGTTACAGGAAAATGACACTTGCACCTTAAATTCATGAGCATGTGGTCATATATAATGCTCAGTGGTGGGCACATATATACTATTTAATGCATAGATACTCTGCAGATAGAGTGCCCCTCCATGTGATTACAAGGTCTCTGGGAAAATCCTTTCATGGAAAAAGATAAAAGAATACCTTAAAAAAAAATAAACATATGATAAAGCCAGAGTGACAAGTCAATCCCTTTGCATTCATTAGAGCAGCCCTGTGTTGGACTCACTAAAACCTACCTGTGAATTCTGTCCTCTGGGATGGCCAGCCTCCTTCCCTTCCATCCTCTTGAGCAACTAGCAATTCATGAATGTCGTCTGTGACCATGCCTATGCTCCTTCATTCCCTCTCCTTTTAACCTCTCTCTCATTGAAGGCACCTATCTCTGTTGAGGTGTTAATTCAAAATCCAGCTATGGTGTTCACAGAGAAATAACTCTGATCTTTACTGTCCCTAGCTTCTTCTCAAAAGAACCAGCTGTGATCCTCAGAAGTAGTGGGTAATCCTGATTTTTAATAGGCATGGAGGGAAATCACTCCTTGACTCAGGAAGAAGGCACTAGCCCTGTTTCATTCCTGATCCTACACTGACATCTAGTGGGCCTGTAAAGTATCATTCTGAAGATCCCTCTGCAGCTTTGATGGTCAGTTCTCCAAGTTGGCCACTTCCTTGTCCAAGATCTTCAGAGAAAGATCTCAGAGCTTGCAGAAAATCAGTGTTGCTAGGCCTGGTGGTACAAACCTGTTATCCCACCTACTTGAGAGGCTAAGGCAGGAAGATCACAACTTCAAGGCTAGCCTGGGCACCCTACCCTGGGATCAAAATAAAATGCAAAAAGGAGGGGAGAGATTGAGCTCGGTGGCAGAACATTTGCCTAGTACATGTCAGCTGCTTGATTCAACCTCACATATAATTCTCTATCAAACAACTAAGCAGGAAGTGTGTCTGTGACCTTGGGGTAGATTGATGTTCAGTAATTATCCATGTGCTTACTTTACACACAAGGCTACCAATGAGAACAATGAGCATGGTCTTTATAGCTCTTATTGTGATCATTTGTTCACCTATTGAGTCCATCTTTTCTTCTAAGTGGTTTGACATGTCTGTCATAGTATCTTACAGGTCTTTTCTTCCAGTTCAGGCATCTAGGATGTGCACAGCTCTGTCCTCTTCTGGTCTAACCTGCAGTTTCCTGCATCTGATGGTTCTGCCTTCTCTTGGTCTAACTTGAAATTTACTGCATCTGGATATTTTCTTCTATTTTGCTTTTCCATATATTCTTCTATACTGTTTTTTTAAATATATTTTAAGCTTCATGTTGCAAGGACAAACGAGGCAGGAGAAGCTAAAAGAATTTCCACCTCTCAGAAAGCATGTGCCTTTTAAACTGTTGCAAGAAGCTGTGTTGAGGGGCTCTCTTCTTCACAGAACTATGCTAAAGTAGCTCCAGGTATGCTGTGGCCTGAAGGGGAGTTAGGTCTCTTTCTTCTAGTTAGGTGTTTCAACACAAGCAACACAGCTGAACTTTAGTTTTTGCTTCAACTCCTTTCTATCTCTCACTTCCCAGTATTATATACCATCATGGAAACATGCACAGGGAAATATGCACATGCAGCCAGCATCTACTTATCTGAGGCTGAACTTGACATCTACTTCTCTGACTGAGCTGTCAGAAAGGGGAGTACAAGTGTAAACTGATTGCATGAACTTGCAGCCTATAGTGAAGGCCCTTGGAAACTTCTCCAATGTCTCAGAAATAACTCTCAAATCCAAAGAGCCTCACATGAATGTGAACCACTCAGTGAAAACCAAACCAAGTTTTACTCAATGGGGTCAACTCACAGCTAGACACTTCAGATAACTTAAACAACCTGCTGAAAACCTGATATAGTTGTTCACATCTTTAATCTCAGCACTCAGGAGATAGAGGCAGGTGGATCTCTGGGTTCAAGGCAGGCCTGGTCTATATAGTGACTTCCAGTATAGCCCTCACTACATAGTGAGACATTGCCATGGAAAAGAAAATATACTGAAGCTCTATTATATACATGCGGTCAATATAGCCTAAAATGTGACTTTCATAGGTTGGAAGACTAGGGAATTGATTTGATGAACTGATGTTAGGCTATACATGATATGTGTCATAATCTCTACTGTTGACTATTCCAAATATTAAAATATGGTGCCACCTCTTGACCAGGGGGATGCATGTGATCAGGCCTACAATCTCTCTTGCCAATGTGTGTACTTATCAATGAAGGAAATGGTTTGCCCAGCACAAATGCCCAGTGTTGAGTTGGGGTAGATCTCAATAGATCTGTTGCCTAGCAAGTGGGAAACCTGGGTTCCATCCACAGCATGTGGGGCTTAACAAAATTAAGTGAGGGAAGTAAGGTCTAATGTCAGTCTCTTTATTCTCCAGTGGCTTCTGGTGACATTATTAAAGTAGAAGAATGTAGCCAGCAAAATGGGTCAGTGGTAAGGGAGCTGGCTGCTAAAACTGACAATGTGAGTTCAATATCCTAAACTCCTATGATAGAAGGAATAAAACAACTACTGTAAGTTGTCTTCTGAGCTCCATATACATGGAATGGTGAATACACACACACATAAGCCAAACACAATAAATAACAAATCAACCTGAAGAATGCTGGTGCCACTGTGTTCATATTCTCCTCTATCCAAAAACCTCCAGCTCTGCTTGCTAATCCTCTGTACCAAGGTCAGTATTTGGATCAAGGGCAAAGCAGGGCCAGAAAGTTCATAATCTGTGCATTATATTTTTGAGGGTGTGGATATCATCTGTCAGGCAGTGCTGTCTTGCAGAGTAGTCCAAGCCAGCCTATGAATCAAGCATAGGTGAATCCACAATTCAAGATCTGAATTGACCCAGAATTCAAAGTGTCTTGAAAAACCTTCAGATTATTTTCCAGCTTTAAATTTTCACATTAGGATTGTTCAATCAGCATGCCAATATGTGGCTAGTGTAGCTGTAAATCTATGGTGTCCTGATCTGTTACAGCAATGGAAAACCCATATTTGTAACATGAATCTTAAAAGGTCTTATTAATAAAAACAAACCCAGAAGCCAGGTATTGGGGTGAATTCTGAAAGATTAGAGAAGCAGAACAAGCCATGGCTAGCCTCACCTTGCCAACATCTCAGCTGATCCTGTTTCCTCAAACTGGAAGCCTCTGAGTCCTCATCTGAATGGATCTCAGCTGAACTGCTGCTAAAAGCCTAAAAGCTTAAAGGGGCTCTAATTCCTGGTCTTCATGCCTTATATACCTTTCTATTTCCTGCCATCACTTCCTGGGATTAAAGGTGTGTGTCACCATGCCTGGCTGTTTCCAGTGTGGCTTTGAACTCACAGAGATCCAGATGGATCTATGACTCCTGAATGCTAGGATTAAAAGTGTGTGCTACCACTGCCTAAACCTATGTTTAATATAGTGGCTGTTCTGTTCTGTGACCCCCAGATGAGTTTATTGGGGTGCACAATATATCAACCACACATATTAACATTCCTTCAATCTCAGAAATGGACCATAAACCAACTTATGTTTCTGTAAAGAATTATAAGACACTATAAAAAGCAGTCACCAATCATTTAGGCTGTACAAAAACAGGGCACAACAGCTGTTGATCTCTCAGAGGTATTAATGGCCCTATCTTTAAAATGGCTAATTGACAAACCTGTCTGGGTTGGGCAGTGGTCTATGACAGAGAAACCACAGGCCTTAGAACAGCTTGTTCAGGAGCAGCTAAATGCTCAACATACTGAATAATCTACAAGCCCTTGGAATTATATTGTATTTGTTATTAAAAAGAAATCTGGAAACTGAAGAATGCTGACAGATCTGAGAGACATAAATAAAGTGGTTCAGCTGATGGGCTCTTTATAAACTGAAATGTCTTCTCTGTTACCTAAAGAATGGCCTATTATAGTTATTGACTTAAAAGACTATTTCTTCACTATACCTCTACAAGAAAAGAATAAGGAAAAATTTGCCTCATAGTACCTACTTATAATTATTCTCAGCCTGTTAAAAAATACCAATGGAAGGTCCTCCCACAGGGGATGTTAAATAGCTTCACACTGTGCCAATATTTTGTGCAAAAACTGTTGGAAATAATTCATGCACAGTTTCCACAATCTATAATTTACCACTATATGGATGGTATCTTATTAGCAGATTCAAATGTAGACACTTAAGAAAAATGTTTGAAGAAGTAGTGAAAGTTTTGCCTCACTAGGGATTAAAAATCGCTCTTGAAAAAATACAAAGAGGAGATTCTATTAATGACTTAGGATATAAAATAAGTCTACAAAAAATTTGACCCTAAAAGGTACAAATCAGGAGAAATTGATTCCAGACTCTTAATGACTTTCCAAGATTGTTAGGAGACATTTCAAATTTATGGCCCACTATTGGGGTTAAAACTGATGAACTAAGTAATTTGGTTGAGACAGGGTTCTGTTTTTGTCTTTACAGGAAAATAGAAATACTCATCTTCAAGAAGTCAAAAGACCTTGGACATCTAGACATCTAAAGAAGAAGGAAACACTATTGGAAAAAAATTACCAAGCAAAGAAAAAACTGACCCAAGGGTACCAATATTCTCTACAGGGTAAAGTTTCACTACCTAAACATCAATATCTTTTTGCTTCTCAAAAAAAGTTGAAGTCCTGACTCAATTAAAGATTAAAGCTGGCTTTAGAGTTGGAATGTGGCTCTCTCCTTCTCTAAATCCAGGCATGTTGTCAAAAGAAATATCCAGAGTTTCTAACTCATATCAGAGATGTCCCTCCTGATGTGGGACAGAAGATAATCAAAATCTAGGGACTATTGTTGCCACGATTCTCTTTCTCCCCATACTTACTTTTGATTCTTTAGAACTTTCCTTTAGATCCATTACTATCTTAAAATTTAAACTTTCTGTCTTGATATTAATAATGTTCAAGTTTTCCACAGTGAACAATAAATTTTCCTAACAGAAATCTCTGAAGTCTCCAGAAGGAAAATGAGGCCCTAAAACAATGATTCTATCTGGTTCATAATAATGCCATTGAGCTGATAAACACTACTCAAAGATCAGCTTTGGACTGCAAACTGTTCAGGACAGTTTCAAGGTGGCTAGCTGAGATGATCCACCATCTTATACCACTCTAGCTAGAACTTCAGATAAGCTTTACCCATTACTCTGGGACTAGCTACAAATGTTACAGCTAATCCTTATGAGACTTAATCATTGTTTTAGTTTTTTATAGGATCCCACAGAGATACCATCACTCCCTAGAAAGCAGGAAGCAATTCTAAGAAAATGATGCCCCTCCCTCAACAGATTTTGTTCTCTAAGGGTTATGGCTAGTTGTCATCTGTTAGGGGTTGGTTATAATTTGTTGTAGGGTTGGGGGTGGAACAATAAAGTTAGACTAAGGATAATCTCTTTTGGAATAGAAAAAGGGGCTATAGATAGGATAGGATAATAAGGTAGATTATTGTATCTTCTTGTAAACTAAATTAGCAACTATCAGGTTTTTTGTTTTTGGTTTTTTTTTTGGTTTTTCGAGACAGGGTTTCCCTGTGTAGCTTTGCACCTTTCCTGGAACTCACTTGGTAGCCCAGGCTGGCCTTGAACTCACGGAGATCCGCCTGGCTCTGCCTCCCGAGTGCTGGGGTTAAAGGCGTGCACCACCACCGCCGGGCAACTATCAGTTTTAAATAATTTGCATTAGTATGGAATCTTATATATTGATAGAAATGTAAAATTATTTTTCTATTCCTGTTTAAGATAGTTTGTATGTTGATATAAATTAAAAACTATATTTGTCATATTTTACATATATTCCTGCTTCTATTTAAAATATTTTTGTTTATTGATACAAATGTAAAATTATATTTGTCATGATGTATGTATATTCTATTTCTGTTTATGATATTTTGTATATTGATGCAAATAAGGATTTTTTGTCATATTGCACTATACATTTCTTCCTCTGGTTAAGACATTTTTGTATATTGTCACTCATTCGAGGTCATTATCCTTATACTGTACATCTGTTTACAGATTGTTTAATTTTATTATGTGAAGTCTTAGTTTTATAAAATGGTGGGAGAGCGGCCTCAGTGGGTGGAGCCAAGGTGGCCCATGGTAGGTGAGGGAGACATGTCATGCAGACATGGCAGGTGATGGCCAAGGGGGGATGGGGGAAAGTCACTCATACCCTGCAGACATGACACCTACATGGGAATTTTTATTAAGGGGGAAAGGGAAGAAGAAGAAAAAGAAAATGGGTTAGTTCTGAGGAGAAGAGAAGAAAATAAAGAGAAAAGGAAAGAAAAAGAAGGGAAGAGGTGCATGCTACCTCATGGTGAGAGAGAAAGGAAGAGATAGAGAAGGAAGAGGGATTTTCTATTAAAGAGGACTTCACATAAGATGACATTGTCATGGCACTGGGTGGGCCAGGGGTGTATCTGAATGCTAACATTGCTCTCTTTTTGGTTATTAGAAAAAGGTGAGTTATAGAGAGTAGGTGGTAGAGGATGAGGGCACTGAATTCTTGAGACAGCTTCTTGCTGATTTTGGAACGGGGTGGGGAGGGGGAAATTGGGAGTGGGGTCATGCACAGTGGGAGGTGTGAGTGAAGAAGAATTCAGTTAGCTGTCATGTGGAAACCTCAGGCATCTCTTTCTTGAGGGAGCTCAGAAGGCAGATTGCAGCAGTGATGTTCCAGAAGCTTGGGGGATTGGCATGCCAAATCAAGGGATGATGTGTTCCAGGAGTACATGAACTATCATATCTGCTGTTTCCTTGGATGTTGGCAGTATATCCATTTTGTAAACATGTCAGAGGAGTTAAGAGATAATGGAAGTTTTCAAGAGTGAGGATGTGGGTGAAGTTAATCTGCCAGTATTCACCTGGTTGTCATCCTCAATTGGTGCAGTGACTGGTGGTGTATCTGGAGGGCCTCTGAGGGTTTGACCTTGGCCTGAGTCTGGCAGGAGGGGTGGACCTGTGGGGGAAGCTTCAAGTGTCTGTAAAACAATTGGAACAGATTTACATCTTGGTGTCATAGCAAAGGCTATGGATTTGGGTTAAAAGGTATGAACACTTTCTAGGGCCTGGTTTCAGCCCAATGAAACACACCTTTAAACTATAACCAGAGGAAAGTTACTGAATGGAAGTAGTTGAGTGAGTGAAGGAGGAGGTAAGAGGTTTCCATATCCTCTCTAACGCTAAGCTATCTCTAAAAGCTTGGATCAGTTAAGTCCACAGAAATTCAAAGACTCCCAAGACTGTTTGTAGTCAGTGCTCTATCAGTTCATCAAAATTGCATTTATCAATGTTAAAATTTTGAACCTCCAAAGTTACATCTGAAACCAGTTTAACAGGAAACTTATTAATGAGCTACCAAGGTGTTTGTAGGCTTGGGGTTAGGGGGAGAGCTGTAAAACTGTCAATTACCATCAGATCTGAGAAAAATAAGTAACTGAACAGAGTGAGACAGCTTTCCATGTATGTAGACAGTCCCAGATTTCTCTTAAATGGGGAGTGGATCTCACTCACCTTAATGACAGGAATTGGTGAGGGAACTGTGGGACCCATGGAACAGGTTAAAACAGAGTAGGCAGCTCCTGAGTCTAATAGAAAATCAATGGGCTTACTTGCTACTGGCAACATCAACCCAGACTTGGAGAGGGGAATGTGAGTCACCAAGTCTAGGCACCATCAGTCCTTTACCAAGCTTAGGAGTTCAAAGGCTGGGAGAGTCAGATGCCACTGTTGGTGAGGCTGGATCTTTGTGGTATGGCATAGAGGACAAGCCCACATGGGGAATTCCTATCTCCAGTGTCCAGGCTGTCAGCAGATATGGCATGGCCTCATGGGTGGCTGAAGGTCAGGGAAATACCATGACCAGTGGCCCCAGTCTGCATTTGATGCAGGGTCCTGGCAGAGTTGACTTGGGCTGAGCTTCAGCAAGATGGAGCCTCATGGTCAACCTCCCTTGTCCCCTGGTGGCCTCAGGGAAGCTACCAAGGCATGGTCTTGGAGTGTAGCCTTCTGTTAAAGCTGGGCCCACTAGGAAGACTCAGCTGCCTCTTTTGTGGTGTTAAAAAAAGCCATTTTTATTAATTCCTGTATGGGGCTTGGGGACCCTTTTCAGCCCCTTTAAAACTTACCAATATGTAAGTAAAAGCAAAAAGGTTAGGCATAAATTGGTCTTTGTTAGCTTGAATAGACCTTAGATGAGGAGAGACATTCTCTAAGCTGTTGGTTCTCAACTTTCCCAATGCTTTGACCTTTGAATATAGTTTCCTATGTTGTGGTGACTACAACTACAAAATTTTTCCTGTATCTATTTTATAACTGCACTTTTGCAATTGTTATGAATCTCAATGCAAACATCTGATATGCAAGCAAGATTATTAAGGGGCTAGCTAAGGCAGACATCAAGGTAGTTTCCTTGTTGTTGATGCCTTTCTCTATCATGGATCTGCTTTTTCAGCAGGGCCATGGAGTTTCTAATGACCCCCAAGTGGTTAACATAAAAACAGCATTGCTCTACTAAAGCCTTGCATAGGCCCCCATGTTGAAAGAACGATAACCAGGGGGACCAATTGAACAAATTTTAGGTCATGGCTCCTTATATCCTGCAGAACTATTTCAGCTAGAGAGGAGAGCTATTCCTCTAAATGTGTAACAGATTTTTCTAGGGCAGTGGTATATGCATCTACTGTCATTTTTAAGGCCCTGAAGTTCTGATCTTTAAGTATAGCCAGATTATATTACTAAATGATTTATATAGAAACAATAATTTCTTAAGGGCATATATTACCTCTTTGATTATGCGTGAAGAAGGTCAAGTGTCTTATTTTTATTGCACAAGAATTTTAGTTAATAAATCTATCAATTGACAGCTCTGGACTGTTTCCCAGTATGTCAATGGGCATTATAAGTAGATATTTTGTCCCCTATGCCAGGAAATTTCCCTTTTGACTTAGCATTTCAACCTATTTTGGGTAGAGAACATGGGATGATGTATTCTCTTCTGGAACTGCTTTGAGCTGACATTGGGGCATTGTTTTCAGGACCCAAAAACGCTGAAAGGCTATTCAAAGGCCGAGCAGTGGGGCATTTGTCAGAAGCACATGGCTATCTGACCCAGCTGTAAAGACAGGGAACAATCACATTGGTTAGACCAGCCTTCAGGAAGTCCAGAGCTTGTGGTTGTTTGGAGCAGGATGTAGTTAGTAACCAATGCTTGGATGTATCTGCCAGCCAAATAGAAACCTGTTGAGACAAGTTTAAACTAGGAACAGAAATTAAAATTTATGAACTTATTTGGAAATTTTAGGCCCATAGTCTTAGTAATCGGGAAAGGGAGGAATTCCAAGACAAGGAAAGAGAAAAATGCCATCCTCAGGAATAGACAGATAGGGAAAACTCAAGCTGTACTGCTGTACTTATCTGAAGTTATTTTGACCTCTGTGAAGAGTATCCAAGGTTTGTTTTTGACTTTTTTTGTTCATCTAAAGCTTATGTGAATTCTTATTTTCATATAAGGACATAAAAGTTTCATTAGATATATTAATATTACCAATTAGTATTGAAATCCAAATCATAGAAAAGCAGGTAATGAGTATCTATAAAACAGTGGGAGTAGACTCATACCTTTAAGTTTATATTTAGACAACCAAAGAAAATCTAAAATCTTGAACTTGTGACCCAAACAGTATCAGAATTCTATTAATGTCAAAATCTGAACTTTTGCAATTTTAATATAGCAATATCATAGAAGGGGAAAGTAATTTAAAGCATTTAAATAATATATTTATATCTTTGTAACTGGTATATTGAATTTATATACATATATTCAATATGATATATTGAATCATTTTATGAGACCCTCAAAGCTTGCATAGACTTTTATATCATCAAATCTTTATGTATCTTAAAATATTTTTAGGCCCCCAAAATTTGTATAGACTTTCATATTTTAGAATATGCAATATCAAACAATCCAAAGTTCAATATTTGGGATTCATTCATAATTTTGGGTTTTTTTTTTTTTAGAGGCTTGGATCAATTCTTTGGCCCCATCATTGGCAGCATGTACTTATGCTGCTTCTTTTTTTTTTTATCTCAGCCTGCTCCATTTTATTGTGGCTGGTGCTTCTGGTAACTATCACCTGGCACTAGCATTTTAAAAACTGTTAAGGTTGACCATTACAACTAGAATCTCTCTGGAATTCTAGCCCTGCCCTACATTTGCAACCCTTAGCTGCTCCTCATGATTCCTTCATGGCTTTAAAACAATTATCACCTAGGTGACTCTTAAATTTCAAAGTTTAGCTGCCAGAGCAAGGTACTTTTTTTTGTACATAATGCTTAAAAGCATTAAGGTGCAGCTTTAAGATCTTATTAAACTAGTATTTTTTAAAAAAATTTATCTTCTATAAACCTTGTTTTTAGCACATGCCATGAAAAAGCCATCCCAATCTAAAATATCTTGGAGACCTATTATTGCCTCCTTAGATCACACGGTCATCTTTAATCAAGATGGCACTGAAATCATAGACATCCATCTTTTCTAACCCTAGCAAAATGTCAACCAGCCATGTGACTAACTAAAAATTGTGGCTATCCAAAATGGAATCATGCCATATGGTTCCTTTAAATTTACCCATGTATAGATTGTCACTGTGTGTCACAACATGGTGTGTGGGTTCACGCAGATCCATGGAAAGAAGACTCAGAGGCATCTTAAGAATGAATCTAGCCTTTCATGACTGCAGGAGGTTCCAGCCTCAAAGGACTGAAGCACTTTCCCTTTGCCTAAGGCATTTTTATATTCTTCTATTTACAGTTTAGTCAGTTAATTTCTGTACCTTCAGATCAACCTGAAAGGAGGTCCCAAAAATAAAATGCCAAGTACAAATTCCTTGTTTTCCCAGGTACCATGGTTTTCCAGGTTTCCTGAACCAAGTTTTGCATAGGCCTTTGGTCCTTGGGAGGCTCTGAGACAAGATTCACACAGGGCAATAAGAGAAACAAAAGGTGTTAGTTAAATACAGGAAGGATTAGGGCTAGGTGCTATTCTCTGGAGCCAGGCCAAGAGTAGCTCAGCAGGAAAGCAGCCACAGCAGATTTTTAAATGATCAATTCCCAGTGTTATTAGTTTTAATTTTTTATCTAGTTTTAATTTTAACAGATTTTTAATCATAGTTAACAAAACAAGTTTATAATTCTTAAGGTACAGAATGTTCATGTCAATCAAGTCCAATTTGGGGCTGTTTTGCTTTGTTTCCTTCTTCCTGTCACTGTGTCATGGGCTCAGATAGACAGAGCAACATAGAGGAAACTTTTAAATAAGTGTCTAGTGAAGAAAGACCCATCATACAACCCTACAGCCAGCTTTCCAATAAAGAAGAACAGCATAGAACAATTTTAACATTGTCTATATCTAAACCATTTTTGTTTTAGCTCCATGCTTGCAGCAAAACTTAATGAACACACCAGAAAACACAGACAAAACTGTTCAGTAAAACAAACATATGAAACTTTTTCAAGAAATAGACAAAATTTTTTAATAAGAAAAACAAAACTTTCCAACCAGAATCAGAATCAGATGGGTGGGCAGGCTAGCCACCATATAGCTCAGTGTGATGTCCCCACCACATTTAGAAGAGAGAGTAAACAGACATAAGCAAGTCTTCAGAGGAAAGAAAAAGAAAGTGGAGAATTTTTTCTTGGTTCCTCAACTATCTGGCTCAAAGAAATATTGAGGCCAGTCTCACATTCGGGGGATGGTCAGAGGCAGGATGCCCCACCAGAGACCTGAATGCCAGTATTGAATGAAAGAAAAGAGCCACCAGTGAATGAGAAAGTAGATTTGTTACAGGCAGAAAAGAACAGATCTGCCACGGGTGGATCAGGTGAATGAGGTCCAGGTGTTAAGTAGATACCTTCAAAACAAACACACCATGTGCAACAGTTAGTACAGGACATTTGAGAGCAAAAGAGTGAAAGAGTGAAAGACCATGTCAGAGCAGGGACTTGGGAGAGTCTCTGACCTCATCAAAGATGATGATGAAGCCAAATGACCTGTCTGTCTTTGACCTTACTCAAGATGCCAGGAGTCCAGTCAAAGAGAAAGAAGAGGGATTCTATGAGCAAGAGGCATCAAGATCATGATGAGGAAACCTACAAAGACAACCAAACCAAACTAGTGGGAACTCATGAATTAGACCAACACCTATGGAGCCTATATGAGAGTGGACTAGGCCCTCTGCATAAACAAGACAGATGTGTAGCTTGATCTACTTAAGGGGCCCCCTGGCGGTGGGATCAGGATCCATCCCTGGTGCATGAGCTGGCTTTTCGGAGCCTACTACCTGTGGTGGGACACCTCACATAGCCTTGATGTAGGTGGAGGGGCTTGGACTTGCCTCTACTGAATGTACCAGGCTCTGCTGACTCCCCATAGGAGGCCTTACCTTCTTGTAGGAGGGAAGAGGGGGTACTTTGGGTGGGGGGAAGGCTGGAGGGTTAGGAGGAGGGAAGAGGGGGATATGTGATTGGTACGTAAAATGAATAAAAAGTTTCTTAATAAAAAAAAGTTGGCACCTGCCTATGTGTTCATATGGTTATTTCCCCCCAAGACAGATGGAACACATGAACTCAAGCATTCAAAAAATCAGTCAGAAACAGTCATGTGGCCACCTCAGTGACACATTTTCAACTGCACATAAGAAATAGACATTTTTTAAACAGAAAGACTGAAAAAGCTTTCCTGGGAAACTTTAGGCTAACCAACATAAAAATCCAGAAAGAAGAATTTACAATATAAAGAATGAGCTGCAGGACTGTAGGCATAGACTGAGAGACAGCCAGGTGGGAGAAAGCTAAAAGGGAGTAGAAGGTGAGGGAGGGATCCAGTGGGCTAGAGCCCAGGGAGGGCAAATAAATAGGGTATTAACCATAGAGGTTTGGTGGTAGGCTTATTTCCCATGAGTGGGGCTGAACAATTAGGACACAAACTGCTAAGCAATTTGTCAAACACAGAGCAGGGGTCCGAAGAATGCTGAGGTCTAGGAGATGAGAAGGCACAGGCTGCTTCAATGTTTCCTCAGACAGAGAGCAGGGGCCAAGAGACCCAGGTTACCTGGTACTGGAACTTACAAGTGGAGCCAAGAGATGAGAAGTCACCGTGGAGATGGGATGAATCCCTACTCATGGGAGATGACCAGAAGTAGGGGGAGCTTACCGATTATGGCAGTGTTGGATGAAGTGAGTGTTGAAGGTTCCAGGTCTCCGACTGCCAGCAGGCAGGAGAAAGTTCCAAAAGGGCCTCTGCCGAGCATGGCATCAATTTTGTTAAATGGCAGGAGAGAGGCCTTGGCAGGTGGAGCCAAGGTGCCCCATAGCAGGTGAGGGAGACATGCCATACAGACACATTGGGTGGCCAAGGGAGCAAGTGGACATTTAGAATGTGTTTCATGCTTGGTGTTGTTCTTGTTGATTGTAGTTTCATTTTTGTTTATGTTATTACCCTTTCTTTATTCTGGACAATACTTGATAATTATTCTTAATGAGTATAGCTTTGTGTTAGGACTAGAACCTTTTTTTATTTAGACAAAAAAGGAGAAGTATTGTGGGAAATCATTCCATTAAGCCAATGACCTTTGGGCTACCTGGTCCAATGAGTGTGGTCTTTTCTGGGTACGTGACTAGTTAAAAACTGAGGAGGGGGCATAGACTTGCTTTCTTGGGTGGTCAAGACCGGATTAAGTAGTGTGGAGCAGTTTGCAGTTGGTTCCCTTCCCTCCCAGGGCAGAAGGACAGGACAGCAGCAGCTGGACCAGCAGGATTGGTGGCAGCAGTGTCTTCCTTGTTCTGTGTTAGTAAGTCTGTTTCCCCACTGTATCCTTTATTCCTCTGTGGACTCTTGCTTCACAATATTCCCCTAGTCGAGAAAACTCCAAAGTATGAAACACTTCTAGTCCCAAACATTTTGGATAAAACGAGAAATACCCTCTTCTGTTCTCATGCTGTTAACACACAGGGCTTTTTTGTGTGGAAGCCCAAAAATGCCTGTCACTTACATACACATAACCATTTCAAAGAACCAGGAGATCGGACCTGGTAGTTATCTCCTATAATCCTGTCACTGGGAAGGCTAAGGCACATGTGTGCAAGTGTGTGTATACACATGATTGTGTGCATGATCAGTTTGCAGATGCACTATGCTTGTGCTAAACAAAGTAAAGTAAGCAAAACAAAACAAAATAGGCAAAAGGAATCCTAAGACCACCCTATATCCATTACCTCCACGATTTCAGGTCCATTTCCAACCTCCCTAGTTCCCAGTCTCCCTCTCATCCTTTCCATGACAGCTTCCCTCACTATACTTCATTAATCCTGATCCTCAGTCAGACTGTTCCAGTTAGGGAGAGGCACAAACTGAAGAGGCCACAAAAAACAAACTCCACCCACCACAGCAAGAGCCTGCTAGGCTCCCTTCCTCAGCCGCGGAGTTAAACCCAAGGAGTATGCACCTCCAGAGGCTGATGTGCATTGAAGATGTCACAGAAGGCACCACATCCTCAATTTAGTCCCAGTTCCTTGATGCCGGCTGGAATAAGTCTCTTTGTGTACTGTGCCTATGTTGTATCTTGGGCACAACGGATTTTTCCAGCGGGAATTTAAAGAAAATGTCCTAGTGGCTGGAAGCTGCTGAACAAAGCGAAGAAAGCAGAAGAGTGGGTGAGAAATGAAGGAGACGTCATCAAAACGCTCCGGAAGCGTCCCATAACGAAGGGTAAGCAGGATGAGAGACACGAAATTGTGCCGGGATGAGAGTACAGAGGTTCGGGAACAGGAAGCTGAATCAGGAATACCTGTTGCAACAGAGTCCCAAGACAATTTTCAGGGAATTGACTCATAGTACACAAAGAAATCAAGGCTGAGTGTGAACGGGCCCGACACAGTCTCGAAAGCTAGGAATAGATGTCAAGATCGAGTGTGTGTGTTCTCCCCAGGGGAGCTAGGGCTGCTCAGGGGAACTAGAAGAGGTGGATCCAAGACCTTGGCGGGACTTAACCACTACCTGCCCAGATAACTGCTGACAGGACCTGCTCCCCTCTACCACCTGGCTTTTCACCCTTCATCATGTAAAAACCTTCTTAGGTGCAGTATCGCAAACCTAAGGCATTGGTATTTGAGCAAAAAAGAGATGTTCCAGGAAGGGAAGCAAGCACTGGAGCAGTATAAGAGGGAGAGAGGATACTGTAAAGATTAAGCCTCTGATCTGTTGATTTACACTCATGCCATGTCCTTTTATCAGAGATCAAGTGCCTTGGCATATCTCAACTTCAATATTATTTTGTACATAACTAGGAATAGCTATGTTTAAAATTGCTTAGAAAGATTAATGAGATTAAAATAAATGTATACACACACCTACCAGTGTATATATGTGTTGTTTTAAATCAACTACTTGACAAGCAGTGAGTGTACCAGAGCTATTACATGTGTACTGCTGCAGAAAGATTCCAACTCTGTTGCTAGGCATCTGGGGTAGGTAAAACAAAGTTATTCCTAGGGTCCCAGGCTCTGCACATTAATCTCAATAAACAAACTGGAGTCTCAATCTGCAATTCAACGGAGAACTCGATTCTGTATGTAAAACTGGTAACTACCTTGGTTTGTTTCCTTGGTCAAACATGTACTCAGGGAAGCACAGGAGAACAGAGGTGGGTTTTTGTTTCTTTGTTATTATTGTTGCTGTTAGGATAAGGTCTGCTATATAGTTCTGACTGAGCTGGAAACAGACTGTAAAGGAGGCTGGCCTCTCCTTCTGAAGTGATTGGATCAACTGTGTGCGCTACCACACTCAGCTCAGAGACTAAATGTATAGAGTGTAGTGTGAGCTACATTTTCTGGTCATTTGCCCTTTCCTACCACATTTACAACTGTACTCTGTCCCCCAATGCCACCGTGATGGTTTCCTCCAAACAAATAAGAAACAGAAGCATGGAGGTTTAGAGAGATTTTGGCATCATGCTGGTCATATTTAGAATTTGCAGAAAGACTGTTGTATTTTGTCTGTCAGGATACATTCCAGTTTTATAGATTCTAAACAGCAAAAAATATGTTTTAAATTTCTTGTAGTTAGCAAAATACAGTGTTTCAACCAACCACCCCCTAACCGTTAACATCACCTCAGTTTTAGTGTCTTCGTTCCTTAGTGAGCAACTAAGCTCACTGCCCCAGCATAATTATAACCTGTATTTTAAATCAGAACTACTCTAAATGTGATCCAATGAAGAGTTTTTCTGGACATGCAGAGTCTGGAGTAGGAACTAAAACCCCATGTTTTAATAAGATCCCAGAGATTCTTAAACACATTAAGCTTTGAGAGGTGCTCTTTTTAAACCTCATTCTGGGTATTTCTAGGACAAATCTGGCCAGAGGGAAGAGTAAGTTGTGGTGGTACATGTCTATAATCTAAGCAACTAGCACTTGGGAGCCTGAGACAGGGGTATTGGAGGTTTAAGGCCACTGTGCACTACAGAGCAAATTCTAAGCCAGCCTAGGATACAAAGTGAGACATTATCTTTAAATAAATATGCAAATAAGCAGCATTCAGTAGGACCAGGGACATGGATCCATGGTGAAGCATTTGCCTGGCATGCATTAAACCCCACTGAGTTTAATCCCCCAGCACTGCAGAATAAAACAGAAGTATCATCCAAGAAAGCTTTGCCTTTTCATACTAACCAAGTATTCCGTCTCTAAATAAGTGTAGTTATTGCCATAGTTAGAAAAGCCTTGGATATTATACTCATTCCTAACAGGAAGTAATCTTCTATTTTTGTCTTTCATCCCCCAGCTGTGATTTACCATGCCTTTTCTCATAAAGAAGCCAAAGAGCATGATGTACAGGTACAGTCTTTCAAAGGTAGGCTGGGAGGGTAGACTTGATAGCAAAGATAGCTCAGTGTCTTCCAAGATTGGTCCAGCTGTCCTTTCCCATGGATTCCTCCTCATCTTTATAGTCAGTATATTAGACCCCATCAAGGTCTTTTGCTGTCTTTATGTACGCAGCTCCTTTCTTAGGGTACCAGAGCTAGCTCTGAGGGACTTGGACTCCTTGATTTCACGTCATCTCTCACATTGTAGGGAATGACAGCCTGTACCTACCTGGAAACCTATGCTGATTTTGCTTCTGTGCCCTATTGAGTGCTCAGCGCACTTCATAAGTGGATGTTATAAATTCTATCTGGGTGCTTCAGCATGCTTTGTCAGTTGGGCAGAAGCTTCATCTGTGGTTCATAAAGAGAGTATATCCTGCCAGGCTGTGTAGCGCATGCCTTTAATTTCAGCACTTGGGAGGCAGATGCAGGTGGTTCCATGAGTTCAAGGAAAGCCAGGGCTACACAGAGAAACCCTGTCTTAAAAAACTAAGAGAGAGAGAGAGAGAGAGAGAGAGAGAGAGAGAGAGAGAGAGAGAGAGAGAAAGAGAGAGAGAATATTCTTGATATCAAGATTTTAAAAGGCCAGTAAACCTTTAATTTTATATCTCCATGAAAGAGAGACTATGTATGTATTAAAAATAACCAAATTGTCCTAATATCAATGATGTATTTTTTAGCCATCCTGACTTTGAACTACCTCAAAGATTGTGCGTTCTATCTTTTTACCCCCTGCTTTAGCAGAGAGAGGGTATCAGCCACTGTTGACATGTTGACCTAAATAAAGCTGGCAGTTAGCCTCAGACTTGTTTTTACTGTCTGGTTAGTGCAAAAAGAGCCCAGCAAATGGTCCAGCCAAGAGGTAGGTCCTCAGGAAAGAGCACTGCCCGGGTTGCAGCAGATGAAGGCCAAGTGAGATGCCTGCTGCCCAGTGAAGAATAGACTGTTGCTGCCCCAACTTGAGAGGTGGTGACACTAGAGTGTCTCAGGACTGGGTGCAACAATGAAGTGGTTTCACCTGCTCTTCCCTAGGGTATTACAGTCCTGTGGATGAGAGTGAGTAGTGCCTGAGATGCACTTCACGCTTTCTGCCTCAAGGAGGACTGGAGCAGACCTCTCCAACAGCAGCTACATGGAGGCCACAAGGCTGAAAAGCAAGGAAAGAAGATTGTGGTGCTCAGTATCAGATTTCCTCCTCCTTGACCTGCCTGGAACCACCAGGCAATTTCCCCTAGTTCTGGAATGGCTCATTTCCCTAACAACCCCAGCTCCCTTCCACTTCAAGCTAGTCTTGTGGTCATGACTTATTAAATAACCTGTATCATCCATTTCTCAAGCTTGCTTCCCTACAAGGATTAGAGAAGCCTTGCATTACAAAGGATTTTGAATGCTCAATAGAGTTACCTCAGAGAACAGGACAGGAAGTCAGTGTTTGACCTGGCTACAGTGTAGGACAGTGTCACAGTTAGCATGTGAGTGTTACTTTCATATCTTGGCAGTTGTGTATAGAAAACACTTGGAAGACAAGGGATTTGTAACCTAGATCAGCAAAAATGGTGGCTCTCAGGAACGGGGTATGAGGGCCCTGGAGTCAGAGAACAGAACAGTAAACCACACCACCATGTTTCCGAGCAGGAGCTGGGAAGCCAGTGGGCTGAGGCCTTTGTGAGGGCCTTCCTGAAGCAGAGCATCCCTCACTGGAGCCAGCAAGACTGTGAGAGCCATCTGCAACACAAGGCTGTGGTCTTGGAGTTCTTGTTTCAAGTTTGAGCCTGGTGTTCTTGACTCTCTGACCCTGGCTTTGTGTGAACAGGCACCAAGACAAATGGTAATAGTCCCAGGGAAAATCTTTTGGTACTCTCCCTTCACTTTCTGGACAATCCCACTACTTTACATGAGGACCTGCTTTGCAAGTCTGCTAAACTTATTCCTGATAATTCAGAATTAACTTTATTATTTGTACAACCACAATAGGCAATCCAAGAAAGGACTTGCCCACTTTATATTACCCACTCATACTGGGTTGCCTGGACCATTAGCAAAAGGAAATGAAGAAATTGATCAATTACTGGTAGGAAATGTATTGGAAGCCTCAGAATTTCACAAGAAACATCATGTTAACAGTCGGAGCTTAAAGAAATGTAGATGAATTTCTAAATGGTCTTATTAAATAAAACACAAAGCCAGATATAGGGGTGAAAGCCCGGGAGAGATCAGGGAAATAGGAAAAGTCACTGCTAACCTTACTCACCAACTTGACAGCTTCCAAATGCGAGTTACTTCCTGTCTACCCACACCTTGCTGTTCTGCCATCTGATTTGCTCTCTCCATTCAACTACATCATTTTCTCATCCTACCCAGCTCTGTCAACTTCCTCTCTGTCTGTACAGGCCTCCACAGTTATCTAGTTTTAGAATTTATGGCGTGTGCCACTACACCTGGCTCTGTTTCCAGTATGGCCTTGAACACACAAAGATCCTGCCTACCAAGTGATAGGATTAAAGGCATTGTCTGACTTCTTTGTTACTTAAAATGGCTTGCTATTTCATCTGATCTCCAGGGAAGCTTTATTTATTAAAGCACAAATAAAATATCACCATATTTCAGCACAAATAAAATATCACCTCAAAGAAAAAAATTTTCATTACTTGGCAACAAGCTAAGGAAATTAGAAAAAAAAACTGTCCTTCTTGTTCTTTGTATAAGCAAGTTCCTTTACCTGCAGGAACTAATCTTAAAGGTACATACACAAAGAAATGTAATTTGGCAAATTGATGTATTTCATTTAGCAGATTTTGGAAAATTAAAACACATTCATCATATCTTTGTTACATACTCTGGATTTTAATTGGCACCTGCATTAAGTTCTGAAAAGGCTGATTCTATAATTACACTTTTATTAGAAACAAAGGCTGTAATGGACATACCAATACAAAATAAAAATGATAACACCTCAGCATATATCTCCTGCAAAATGACACTTTTTTTTTACAGGTTACAACATAAAACACATTACAGAGATGCTATATAATCCTACCGTACAAGCAATTGTTGAAAGACCTAATAACACTCTAAAGGAGATGCTTGTCAAACAGAAGGATGATATGAGGACCCCTTGGGATAGACTGCACAATGCTTTACTTACCTTAAATTTTTTAATTGCTAATGAAACAGTAACAACAGCTACTGACAGACATTGGATGATACAAAAAAACTTCTGTGTACTGAAAGGTTGCCTTTACATCAGTATGGAAAATGGGAAAGGTGTTATGATGGGGTTGAGGTTATGCTTATGTTTCTGGAGGAGATTAGAAGTTGTGGATACCATCAAAATTAATAAAGCTTAGACATGAGCAAGAGAAGTCTCCTGGATGCTTCCTGTTACTGAGATGCATCTGGGAAGGAAAAAACACAGGAATGCCTTTGGAGCAGACAGCTAATCCTCCTACTTGGGGACAGCTTAAGAATTTATATGACAAAGGGAGGTAGTAATTCCTATGACTCAGAAACCTCTGAATTCTACAAATCTATTACTTTTCATGCTACCTATGGTAACTTTACAAGTAAAAGGGACTGATCATAGTTACTTGGACTTTACTCCTAATCCTCCAATTAATTTAGCAGTAAGGTGGGGAAATATGGATATTCCTGTGGTGGTTAATAAATCTTCTTGGCTATCTGGTCCTTATGATTACTGAGGCCCTACTTAGCCAATGCAGGAGGGTAAAGAGATTAAAAATTATACTGTGGGAGCATAAGGAATTCCTATTCATATGGGAAATGCAATTCAGTGTCTAAATATAACCTCTCAAGTATGACTATCCACAGTGCTACCTAAGATTATCATAGTAAGTTTTATATACTTCATGCATCTGGTTTTAAAGGACAGGCGATTAATGCTACTAGATCCATAAATCTGCCATTCTGTGAGATGAGGGTTACCAACAAGGAATCTGACTGGATACATTGGCAACAACGCAAGATTGAGAAACCTCAAGGAAAATATTCTCACTTAGAATTAAAATTGAAGTGGTATAGTTTGAGTGGAACTGTAGAAATTAGTTCTTATGTTAATGAACCTATCCAATGACATGGAATTGGAATGTCAAGTTGTCTCCTGCAATTTGACAATTCAATTTGTACTAACTTGTGAAAGTTATCAAGTGCCTCCCACTCTCTTTTTTTATAAATTTTTTCACTTAAAAATTTTTTTCTTTCATTTTACATACCAACCTGTTTCCCCTTCCTCCCCTTTTCCTACTTCTTCCCACCTTCCTGCCCCCATCCCACCCCATCTCCTCATAGAGAGTAAGGCCTCCCTTGGGTAATCAACACAGGCTAGCATACCAAGTTGGGGCTGGACCTAGCCCCTCCCCACTGCATAAGGGCTGAGTAAGATATCTCACCACAGGCAATATGCTCTAAAAGCCAGTTCATGTACCAGGATAAGTCCTGGTCCCATTGCCAGGGGACACACAAAGACATCAAGCCACACAACTTTCACCCCCATTCAGAGGGCTTAGTGTAGTCCAGTGTAGGCTCCCCGGTTGTCAGTCCAGAGTCCATGAGCTCCCACTAGCTTTGGTCAGCTATCTCTGAGATTTTTCCCATCATAATCCTGACACACACCCCCCTTGCTCCTATAATCCTTCCTCCCTCTAGTCAACTGAAATCCATGATCTTGGCCAATTGCTTGGCTATCGGTCTCTGCATCTGTCTCCATCAGTCACTGGATGTAGGTTCAGACATAGGTTCAATGATGACAGTTAGTGTAGACACCAATCTCAGTGCAGGGGAAAGCTAGTTCAAGCACCCTTTCCACCAATGCTACGAGTCTTAGCTGGGGACAATCTTGTGAGTTTCTGGGGTTTTCCATAGCTGCAGATTTCTCCCCATCCCCTTCATGGAACTTTCTGTGCTTTCATTGCTCTCCCTCCCTATCTCTCCCCAAACTCGGCCATCTCAAGTACTCATGTTCCCACCTTCCATCCCCTCCCTCTATTTCCCACTCCCAGTTTACCCAGGAGATCTTGACTCTTTCCATTCCTGGGGTAATCCACATGTGTCCCTCTTGGTGTCCTCCTCTTTACATAGCTTCTTTAGGGTTGTGGATTGTAGCCAGGTTATCCTTTGCTTTGCACCTAATATTCACTTATGAGTGAGATATTACTGTGTTGGTCTTTCTGGGTCTGGGTTACCTCACTCAGGATTATTTTTTCTTGTTCCATCCATTTGCCTACAAATTTCATGATGACTTTTTTTTTCTTTTGCCACTGCGTAATACTCCATTGTGTAAATGTACCATGTTTTCTTTATCCATTCTTCAGTTGAAAGGCATCTAGGTTGTTTCCGGGTTCTAGCTATTATAAATAATGCTGCTATGAACATAGTGGAACAAATGTCCTTGTGGTGTGGTTGAACATCTTTCTGGGTATATGCCCAGAAGTGGTATTGCTGGATCTTGAAGTAGGTTGATTCCCAATTTTCTGAGATACTGCCATACTGATTTCCAGAGTGGCTGTACAAGATTGCATTTCCACCAACACTGGAGGAGTGTTCCCCTTTCTCCACATCCTCTCCAACACAAGCTGTCATCATTGTTTTTTTATCTTAACCATTGTGACAGGTGTAAGATGGTATCTCAGAGTTGTTTTAATTTGCATTTCCCTGATGGGTAAGCATGTTGAACATTTCCTTAAATGTCTTTTGGCCATTTGAGATTCTTCTCTTGAGAATTCCCTGTTAGCTCTGTAGCCCATTTTTTTTTTTTGGATTGTTTGATATTTTGCTGTCTAGTTTCTTGAATTCTTTATATGTTTTGGAAATCAGCCCTCTGTCAGATGTGGGGTTGGTAAAGATCTTTTCCCATTCTGTATGCTGCTTTTTGTCTTATTGACAGTGTCCTTTACATTAAAGAAACTTCTCAGTTTGAGTAGGTTCCATTTATTAATATTTGCACTCAGTGTCTATGCTACTGGTGTTATATTTAGGAAGTGGTCTCCTGTGCCAATGCATTCAAGACTATTTCCTACTTTCTCTTCTATCAGGTTCAGTGTAACTGGATTTATTAATTCCCTTGGATTTGAGTTTTGTACATGGTAATAGATATGGATCTATTTGCATTCTTCTATATGTAGATACCTAGTTATGCCAGCAGCATTTGTTGAAGACACTTTCTTTTTTTTTTTTGCACTGTATAATTTTGGCTTCTTTGGCAAAATTGAGGTGTTCACAGGTGTGTGGATTAATGTCAGGGTCTTCAATTTGATTCCATTGATCAATGTGTCTGTTTTTATGCAAATATCAAGCTGTCTTTATTATTATAACTATATAGTAGAGCTTGAAGTCAGGGATGGTGATGCCTCTGGAAGTTCCTTTATTGTATAGGATTGTTTTGGCTATCCTGGGTTTTTTGCTTTTCCATGTGATGTTGAGTATTTTTGTTTTAAGGTCTGTGAAGAATTGCATTGGGATTTGATGGGGATTGCATTGAATCTATAGATTGCTTTTCATAAGATTGCCACTTTTATTATGTTGATCCTACATATGCCATAACATGGGGGATCTTTCCATTTTCTGATACCTTCTTCAGTTTCTTTCTTCGAAGACTTAAAGTTCTTGTCATACAGGTCTTTCATTTGTTTGCTTAGAGTTACCCAAAGATATTTTATGTTATTTGTGGCTATTGTAAAGGGTGATGTTTCTCTGATTTCTTTCTAAGCCCATCTATCATTTGTATATAGGAGGGCTACTGATTTTTTGGAGTTAATCTTATATCCTGCCACGTTACTGGTATTGAAGCTGTTTATCAGCTGCATACTATTATATCATCTGCAGATAGTGGAAGTTTGACTTCTTTTCCAATTTGTATCCCCTTGATCTCCTTTTGTTGTCTTATTGTTCTAGCTAGAACTTCAAGTGCTATATTGAATAGATATGGGAAGAGTGGACATCCTTGTCTTATTCTTGATTTTAGTGGAATTGCTTTGAATTTCTCACCATTTAGTTTGATGTTGGCTGTTGACTTGCTGTATATTGCCTTTATTATGTTTAGGTATGTTCGTTGTATTCCTGATCTCTCCAAGACCTTTATTATGAAGAGGTGTTGGATTTTGTCAAGGCTTTTTTTTTAGCATCTAATGAGATGATGATGTGGTTTTTTTTCCTTTCAGTTTGTTTATATGGTATATTACATTGACAGATTTTCATATGTTGAACCATCCCTGCATCTTGGGGATAAAGCCTACTTGATCATGATGGATGATTTTTTGATGTGTTCTTGAATTTGGTTTGCTAATATTTTATTGGGGATTTTTGCATCAATATTCATGAGGGAGATTGGTCTGTAATTCTCTTTCGTAGTAGTGTGGTTTGGGTATGAGGGTAACTGTAGCTTCGTAAAAAGAGTTTGGCAATATTCCTTCTGTTTCTATCATTTGGAACAGTTTTAGGAGTATTGATATCAGCTCTTTTTGAATTCTGGTAGAGTTCTGTGCTGAAACCATCTTGCCTTGGGCTTTTTTTGGTTGGGAGACTTTTGATGGCTGCTTCTATTTCCTTAGGGGTTATAGGTCTATTTAAATTGTTTATCTGATCTTGTTTTAATTTTGATATATGGTACCTGTCCAAAAAATTGTCCATTTCTTTTACATTTTCCAATTTTTGGAGTACAGGTTTTCAAAGTATAATCTAATGATTCTCTCAATTTCTTCAGCGTCTCTTATTATGTTCCCTTTTTCATTTCTAATTTTGTTAATTTGGATATTCTCTCCCTGCTTTTTGGTTAGTTTGGATAAGGGTTTGTCTATCTTGTTGATTTTCTCAACGAACTAACTTTTTGTTTAATTGATTCTTTATCTTATTCTCTTTGTTTCTATTTTATTGATTTCAGCCCTCAGTTTGATTATTTCTTGTCTTCTACTCCTCCTGGGTGAGTTTGCTTCTTTTTGTTCTAGAGCTTTCAGGTGTGCTGTTAAATCACTACTGTGAGATTTCTCCAGCTTCTTTATGTGGGCATTTGGTGTTATGAATTTTTCTCTTAGCACTGCTTTCATAGTGTCCCATAAGTTTGGGTATGTTGTGCATTCATTTTTATTGAATTTGTGGAAGTCTTTAATTTCTTTCTTTCTTTCTTCCTTGACCCATTGGTGATTCATTTGAGCATTGTTCAGTTTCCATGAGTTTGTAGCTTTCTGCATTTTGTATTGTTGTTGATTTCTAACTTTAAGCCATGGTGGTCTGATAAGATAGAGGGGGTTTCTCCAATTTTTTTGTATCTGTTGAAATTTGTTTTGTTACCAAGTATGTGGTCAATTTTGGAGAAGGTTCCATGGGGTGCTTAAAAGAATGTATATTCTTTTGTGTTTGGGTGAAATGTTCTATAGATGTCTGTTATGTTCATTTGAGTCATAACATCTATTAGTTTCCTTATTTCTCTGTTAAATTTCTGTATGGCTGACCTGTCCAGTGGTGAGAGTAGGGTATTGAAGTCTCCCACTATTAGGGTGTGGTGTTTGATGTGTGATTTGAGCTTTAGTGCTGTGGGATGTTCTGTATGCTGTGAATGTGTTGCTCTGATGGTTGATAAATAAAACACTGATTGACCAGTAGCCAGGCAGGAAGTATAGGCAGGATAAACAGACAAGGAGAATTGTGAGAAGTGGAAGGCTGAGTCAGGAAACACTGCTAGCCGCCAGAAGAAGAAGCAACATGTAAAGATACCAGTAAGTCATGAGCCATGTGGCAAGGTATAGATTAATAGAAATGGGTTAATTTAAGATATAAGAACTAGATAGCAAGAAACCTGTCATGGCCATACAGTTTATAAGTAATATAAGTCTATGTGTGTTTATTTGGGTCTGAGTGGCTCCAGGTCCAGGTGGGACTGGAGATAACTCCAGCTGCACTTTAGTAATGTTTCTTTTACAAATGTAGGTGCCCTTGTAATAGGCGCATAAATGTTCAAAATTGAGACTTCATCTTAATGAATTTTTCCTGTGATGAATATGAAATGCCCTTTTTCATCTGTTTTGTTTGATTTTCATTTGAAGTCTATTGTGTTAGATATTAGGATAACTACACCCACTTGTTCCTTAGGTCCATTTGATTGGATATTTTTTCCTAGCCTTTTTTTACTCTGAGGTAGTGTCTGTCTTTGAGGTTGAGGTATGTTTCTTGTATGCAGCGGGAAGATGGATCCTGTTTTTGTATCCATTCTGTTAGCCTTTGTCTTTTTACAGGTGAATTGAATCCATTAATATTAAGGCATATTAATGACCAGTGACTGTTAATTCCTGTTTTTTTGTTTGTTGTTTGTTTTGGTGGTGGTAGTGTGTGTGTTTCCCTTCTTTGGGATTTGCTGGTGTAACTTTATCTATTGCCAGTGTTTTGTTAGTTGCAGTAACTGCCCTGGGTTGGAGTTTTTCTTCTAGTACTTTCTGTGGGGCTGGATTTGTGGATATGTAATGTTTAAATCTTGTTTTATCACGGAATATCTTGTTTTCTCCATCTACAGTGATTGAAAGCTTTGCTGGGTATAATAGTCTGGGCTGGAATCTGTGCTCTCTTAGTATCTGCATCACACCTGTCCAGGACCTTCTGGCTTCCAGATTTTCCATTGAGAACTCAAGTGTAATTCTGATACGTCTGCCTGTATATGTTATTTGACTTTTTTTCCTTTGTTGCTCTTAATATTCTTTTTTTAATCTGTATGTGTAGTGTTTTGACTATTATGTGACAATGGGACTTTTTTTGTGTTCCAGTTTATTAGATTTTCTATATGCTTCTTGTACCTTCATAGGCATGTCTGTCTTTAGGTTGGGAAAGTTTTTTTTCTATAATTTTGTTGAATATATTTTCTGTACCTTTGAGCTGGAATTCTTCTCCTTCTTCTATCCCTATTATTCTTAAGTTTGGTCTTTTCATGGTGTCCAAGATTTCCTGGTTGTTTTGTGTTAAAAATTTGCTGGATTTCAACATTTTCTTTGACCAATGAATCTATTTCCTCTATAGTATCCTCAATCTGATATTCTCTCTTCCATTTCTTTTATTCTGTTGGTAATGCTTGCCTCTGTAGTTTCTGTTCATTTATTCAGATTTTTCCTTTTCCTGAATTCCCTAAGTTTGAGTTTCTTTATTGCTTCTATTTCAGTTTTCAAGTCTTGAACTGTTTCCTTCACTTGTTTGGTTGTTATTTCTTGGGTCTATTGATTTTAAGAGATTTATTGATTTTCTCCAACTTTTTGTTTGTCTTTTCCTCCATTTCTTTAAGGGAATTTTTCATTTCCTCTTTTAGGGCCTCTATCGTCTTTATAAAGTTGGTTTTAAGGTCATTTTCTTCTGGAACATCTGCTTTGGGATGTTCAGGTTTGGCTGTTGTAGGATTACTAGGTTCTGATGGTACTGCATTGCTCTTTATGTTGTTTAATGTGTTCTTACACTGCAGTCTACCCATTTCTTCCTTTAATATAAACAGATGGAGCTCCAGATCAGTCTTCTTCCAATTGGTACAGGGGGACCCTCTGGGTCCTGTGGTTGCTCTTCTTCCCAATTGGTCCAGGATAAAGCATATGGCTCTGGTGGTCACTGGTGCCTAACAGGATGGTTGGCCAGAGGTGGGGGTAGGAGGAGGCTGATGCCCAGTCTCTGGAGCTGCACTGGTGCGGGGAGTGGCACTGAATGTGCCCTCAGGGCCTAAGGGGGCTGAGCAGTCTGGAGACTGGGGCCTCACCTGTTCCCAATTGGTGCAGGGTGGGCGTACAGGCCTGGTCACCTCCCATCCTCTTAAAGTATGGGAAGAAAAGTTACACATTAAGGATGGTAAGTATGCTTTGTCTTTTAGACTGATTGAAAGCCATCCTTTTATGGCTTGTGTACCATTACCTTACTAGCTACTAAATGGGCCTGTACAATTGTGCCGTAATAACTATTGCATCACTTGTGAATGCTGTACCCTTCATACCTGTGTTAATTCTAGTATGTCTTTAAACTTACTATTTCAAAGTTTATATATTCTTAGAGCAAGGACAACAATCTGGATACCAGTGAAGTTGTCGATGCCATGTCAAGGCACACACATTTGATGAACCTGGTACAGAAGCTAGCTGAAAGAATATTAAGAGGAATACATCAAATGGTTGGATTGATTTTTGCAGTTATTATGAGAATTATTGCATTGACTGCTACTGGTGCAACAGCCAGAGTGGTGCTTCATAAAGAAATTCCAACTACTGGGTTTGTTAGAAACTGGCATAAGCATTCTACAGAACTTTGGACTGAACAAAATAAAATAGATAATGAGATAGTTAATGAATTAGCTGATTTGAGACAAGCTGGTATATTGTTGAGAGATCAGTTAGAACTATCAAAGGAGCAAATAAAGTTAAAATGTGATTGGAATGTTATTGTATTACTCCTTTAAAGTTTAATGAAAGCAAGTATGGTTGGGAAAAGATTAAGATGCATTTGATGGGTCACCCTAACTCTTCTCAAATGATTTATGATTTACAGCAAGAAAGTAAGAATTTTTTTAAAGTTACCTGATATGACAAGAATGGATGTTATGGAAAGCCTTGCAGATACTATAACCTCATTCAACCCTGTACATCACTTTAATAGATTTCTTGTTTGAGCAAGTGTTACTCTTTTGCTAGCAACAGTAACCTTATTGGCTTTAAGATGTGTTTTGATTTACTTATATAAGATTGTAAAACAGAAAGATAGAGAAAAGGCTGTATTTGCTGTGAAGCTACATAACCTCCAAAATAATTAATTGTTGCATGTAAAAAGGGGCATATGTTGGGAGAATTTCTGCAGAACTGCAGCTGGTTTGATTCCTGAGTGTTAGCGCCTAGCTTTGATCTGCCTTTTGTGATTGCTACCTCCTGTCTCCATTATCTCCTGTTTGAAGTCTTATCTGAGAGTTTGCTAGGAGTTCAAAGCCTATGAAAACTTGGTTTAGGGACAACCCAGAAAACTGTGGTATTCCTTTACTGAGAATTTGCATTTGGCATTGTCCCATTGAGGGGCTTAGATAAGAGGTATATGGAATTGACTTGCTAAAGTTGTGAATTGCATAACAATAAAAGGGTCCTTTGCTTATCTACAGTGTTTCAGTCCAGAGAGATGGACCCCCCTCTGAAGGTGATAAAGTCTAAAGTCATTCTTAGAGTGCTCTGTGCCTTCTTTCTTTGATCCCCCATGAACACACATCCAATATCCCACAGTTTCTCTTGGGCAAAGGACATTGAGTGAACAGCACCTGGATTGTTATGGCTGATGTTATATCTCCACCTTCAGATCCTATTCCTAGTCTGAGCCAGGGGCTCCACCATCACATCTACAACTGGCCAGCATGAAGAGAATCAAAGCAAAGGGCTCCCTCTTCCCTTCTCAAAAGCAGAAATTTAGCCTTGAGAAGGTTCTGCCAGGGAAGAAATTGAGGTTCAAGGAGGGGAATGCACTCAGCTTTGGCCACATTGTCATTGGGGATCCTAGGGCTTACACGAAGTCTCAAGTGCTCCCTCATGCTCATTCTCAGCCCTGAGCCCAGCTGTCTTCCTGAACACTGGAAATCCCAAGCTCATGTTTCTGACTTTGTACCTATTTCTGCCTTTATGACAGATACAGTCTCTTCCTCCCTCTGCATGAACTCTGGAAGCAGTACATCTGTGATCTATGCAGTGAGCTCAAGCCAGACACATGAGTTTTGTTTCTGAAGCCTGCCATGGGATTAGACCCTCAAGTCTTGAGAGCACTAGAGATGCAGCCTGAGAAACCATCTGGCTGTGGGTGTTTGTGATCCTGTTTGCTTTGTTACCAACACGTCTTTGAGGGCTCTTTTCACCACCTACGCAGCTGCAGATGATTCAGGCCAAGCATGTAAAGGCAAATCTTCATGGTGCTATTATCTCAGGTGATTTCTATGAGAGCATATGTTCATCTGGGGACTGTTACTCAGTGGCAGTATTCTGCTTGTCATCTGTCACTTGGTATCCCTGAGGTATCTCTAAGTTACAAACAGTGAAGATCTAAGATGGTTGTGACCTGAGCCATCCTGGAACCTTGTTAAACACACTAAGTGCTCTCTGCATGTCATTGGCTCATACTGTTGGAACCTAGCCTCTATCTGAGACTCTTGGGGGCAGATTCTCTCTCATCATGGGTTCCAGGGTGCCATCACCAGTGCAGATCTTTCCTGTTATTGCCAGACTCATTTACCTCATTGCACCCAACAGCTACCTGGACATCCAGGAGGTACCTCAAATTACCTATCTAACACAGAACTCTTGGTCTCCATTTACGTCAGCTCTCTCTGACCTGAATTCCTCATCTCTGAAAATGACACATCTCTGTATACAATTTGTGCAGCCTAGAAACCTAGAATCACACACATCACCTCTTTCCTAATCCTCCACCTCAAGTCAATTAACACCTTGTTTTTGAATCTAACTTACCTCCAGCTCCCTCAAGTTGGTATAGAAGCTTTCCCTCCCCCTCCCGCAGCTCACATACTGTTTTTTTCCACATACACACCAGATTAAATTCCCAAAATGAAGGCTGTTATCAGACATCAGACTACCAACTGCCATTTGCCTCTTCTTTAGCAGCTTCCCCATCCAGTCAGAGTAAAAATTTTCAGTGTCCGTGGCTGGCCTCTGTGTGACTTGCACATCAGGTGCCTTTGCTTAGGTCCTTCTCTTAATAAGGGTACTCTGCAGGTTTGCATATTGATTCCTGCTGTAACTTAGGTCACCTTTCTGATGTCACTTCCTGAGAGTCTACCACTCCTAAAGTTTTCCCCTCTACTCAAATTATTCTGTTACTATTTTCCTTACAGCCATTATCAGTATCAAGAAATAGAATTGCCCAGGTGTTGTTATGCACTGTCCTTCATGAGAACTTCAGCTCCACAGGAGCAGGATATAGGTCATATCATTCAGTGTCCTACCTCAGCACCCACTTAGCACACTAGGCACATAGTTTGCTCCAAATGTTTACTACATGGAAGTGGGCAGGGGCCTGTCTGTGAGGAGCCTCACCCTTTAGTGCTGGGCAGCTCTATAAAAGAACTACAATCCAGGAACAGTTCAAGAGGCCCAAAAATGAATGATGGGTGTCCTACCAATGGCAATTGCTCCACCAAGGCAACAAGACTGGGCTTTGTTGGTTCTGTATATGACCTGTTGGCTCCAGAACCCTGGCTAAAGCCCAAAGGACACTTAAGAACAGCCCGGAGATTGCAAAGCCCAGGACAAGGAGTTGGGGTGCCTTGGCTCTTGCTGGCTTGATCATTGCCAGGCTACAAAGGCACTATCCTCTGGAGACTCTCTTCCTCAGCTGTGAAGGACCCGGCTACCAGTCCCTAAGGCCAGGCTGTGACTGCCAGAATTACCCAGGCCTTACCCTCAATTTTTTTCTCCTTTGCAGTCATAAAATCCAAGTGACCCTCTTATTGGGGGGGGGGGTCACAGGAATCCTTCTGCAGGAGACAAGGCATGTCTTCAAGACCATCACCAAAGAAGACAACCTCAAAGGGACCAGTCAATTCCCAGTTAGCCACAGACCTTCTTTATGCAGAAACAAAGCGGTATTATATGGCCTTATGAAATGATTATTTCTATATAAATCATTCAGGATTATAATCTGGTTGTATGCAAAGATTAGAACTACAGGGAATTAAGAATGGTAATAGATGAAAATGTCACTGCCCTAGAAAAAATCTGTTAGCTAATAGTTCTTAGTTCCCAATACACTTGAGCCCCAGGACAGATAGGACTCACGATTGAGTCCTGTCATTGGTACTTGTGAAGGGGGGCTATGGGGCCTGGGGCAGTTGCCATGACAAGCTTAATAAAAACCAGCTAAAAAGTAAGCCTGAGTTTACTGGCAGGCATCACCTGGATCCAGGAAAAGCTATAAGCTGACCCCACCTAGAGAGGGTTAGCAACTAAGGGGAAATACCTCAAAACAACCTCAATACTATAAGAAGGGAGGCAAGATAAAATAAATGCCCATGTGTCTGAAGCCAGCATGAGATACATCGTGAGCTTCTGAAAAACAGGGGCTACAGAGACTTGCCTGTCTCAGGAAAACAAAAAACAAGAAGGAGAGAAAACATCCAGAGGTAGACAAGTCTGGGCAGCAAATAGCAAAAAGTTTGAAAGAGGTAACATGTGCAGCAAGGCTCACCATCAGCCCCTCAAGTACTTGCTTCAACCAGCAGCATCCAATTACAAGCATCTTCACGATGAACAGAAGACCACTGCTTCTGCAAGTTCACCATGATACTGCCCACCACTTTAAGGATACAGGGCCATGTTGGCCCAAGAATCAAACCCTACCAAAAAGGGATGACAAGCAGAGAAGGGAGATATGAGTCCTGCCTGGGGAAACACAGACTAAGGAAGGCCTCTAGGAGAAGACACCAAAAGAAAAGATTCTTGGAGTTCATCACCCAAGGTGAACGCATCACATTCAGCCCTGTGTTTCAACACAGTCACAAAGGAGCCCTTTATCTCTTCCTTGGGTCATGGACAGATGCTGACAGCTCATAAAAAAGATCAACTGAAATGGTTTCTCATCCAAGTTTCCTCCACCTAGGTGTTCCTCTCCTTCCTGTCCAAGGCTACTGACTCTATATACAGTGAATGCTGATAGGACACTTTCAGCTGGAAGATGACACCTCATAGGATCACTAGATACAGCTTATTATAAGTAGCAATGCCAATACCCTGGACAGACCTCATGGGAAGGGGTACTTTCATACCAGGATTGCCTCCATTCACTAGTCCACACCTCAGCTTCCATGACTACTGTTGGTCTCCTGGCATCCTCTCCAACCAATTCCAACTTTTAGCTCAGAATCCAACCTTCCCATTGGCTGCTGCCCCATTTATGACATCATTTCCCCTCCAACCCCACCACCACCTGGTACTTCTTGGGATTTCCATGGTGATGCCTGTAAACAAATTTGGATCATCACAGGTCACCTGTGCCCAGTGACCAGTAAGTGCTGTCTGATACCGGACACACTTGCCACTCAGGTCAGCTGATCAGACAAGAATAACCAATTCTCTTGCTCCATTGTACTGTGGATTGCTGATACTCTCTCTCCAACCATGGCAGGTAAGGAAAAAAACTTTAACACACTTCTTTTGATCACTTCTCCCTTATTTTTAACTATGCTTTTAAATCTTTGTTTAATGGGGATTCTATTGATGTTGATATCTCCAGTTGATTGTTATATTTAGATTTTTTTCTTAGCTGTGGTTAGAAAATATGGAAATAAAAGAAGACAAATGGAAGAGATGACTCTGGAGGTAGTTTGAAACTGAATGTTTCAGATAACCACAGATTTTAAATAAAAAGATACAAGACATCATATCCCAAGCCATTTTTAGACACCACACTGTTGAGATCAGTCTAGGTAAAGGTTCCCTGTCAAATATAGGAAACCATATCCTCTTCTGATCCCTGGCTCTTAAAATCTGTCCAGCCCATCTTACACAGCATTTCTTACATCTTATGAGCACTGGTTGTGTTGGATCTTATCAGCTGAGGCTGGGTACTCCATAGTGAGTAGTTCTCTGGACAAGAAGTGACACACCAATGTGTAGGGAAATTCTCACAATAATTTCCAACTAAACAGTAACAAGAAATTAACAGTTACTGAGGAAGTATTCACTTAAGAATCAATTTAACCAGTTATTAAATTAAGAAACAATCTTATTCAGAGATGAACCCTGTACTACATTAGTAATCCCAAGATGTCACACAAAACACAGGCAAGCCTCAACTTGATATGCTAGATTTTGCTGACTCCCCAAGGGAGGCTTTATTTAACCTCTCTGAAGTCAGCAGAGCCCGGCACACTGAGCCTAGGCAGGTCCAAGCCCCTCCTCACTGCACCAAGGTTGTTTAAACTCTCTGAAGTGTGGATGGGGGTGGGGGAGTAAGTAGCAGGAAGAGGGTATGGAGGTTAACTGTGGTTGGTATGTAAAATGAAATTAAAATAAAAAAGAAAGCTCAGAGTAGAGATAAGCTTGGTGGACATGGCAAGTACCTATGATCCAGCACTCTGGATGCAGAGTCAGGCCTACCTGTGTGATTTCAAGGCCAGACTGATCTAGATAGAATCTATATCTTCCTTGAGTAGGGATAAGTAGAGTAAGATATGCACAAAACAGAACAAAGGCACAGGCATGAGAAGCTGTCTAAGGTTCTCCTACTTTAAACACTTCTGTTCTGGGACACAGGTGTGAGGCAGTGCCACAGCAGGTACAAGAACAAGACAATGCAGGGCAAAGAAGGGTGTTGTCTAGGTCAGAGCAAGCATCATGCTTCTTCTCTCTGGCTATTATTTTAAAGAGTGATGTTTCTCTTATTTCTTTCTCAGCCCATTTATCATTTGTATATAGGAAGGCTACTGATATTTTTTGAGTTAATCTTGTATCCTGCCACATTACTGAAGGAGTTTATCAGCTGTAGGAGTTCCCTGTTAGAATTTTTGGGGTCACTTATGTATACTATCATACCATCTGCAAATAGTGAAAGTTTGACTTTTTTCTTCCAATTTGTATCCCCTTGATCTCCTTTTGTTGTCTTATTGCTCTAGCTAGAACTTCAAGTACTATGTTGAATAATTATGGAGAGATTGGCAGCCTTGTCTTGTTCCTGATTTTAGTGAATTCTTTGAGTTTCTCTCAATTTAATTTGATGTTGGCTGTTGTCTTCCTGGCATCTGTTTCTTTTGGATGAATTTGCTTCTTTTTGTTCTAGAGCTTTCAGATGTACTGTTAACTACTCACTAGTGTGAGATTTTTCCAACTTCTTTATGTGGGCATTTAGTGCTATGAATTTTCCTCTTAGTACTGATTTCATAGTGTCCCATAAGTTTGGGTATGTTGTATATTCACTTTCGTAGAATCCTAGGAAGTCTTTAATTTCTTTCTTTCTTTCTTTCTTTCTTTCTTTCTTTCTTTCTTTCTTTCTTTCTTTCTTTCTTTCTTTCTTTCTTTCTTTCTTTCTTTCTTTCTTCCTTGACCCATTGGTGATTCAATTGGACATTATTCAGTTTCCATGAGATTGTAGGCTTTTTGTAATTTTTGTTGTTGTTGAAATCTAACTTTAGGCCATGGTGGTCAATTAAGACACAGGAGGTTATTTCATGTTTTTGTATCTGTTGAGATTTGCTTTGTGACCAAGAATGTGCTTGGTTTGGAGAAGGTTCCATGGGGTACTGAGAAGAAGGTATATTCTTCTGTGTTAGGGTGGAATATTCTATAGATATCTATTAAGTCCATTTGAGCCATAATGTCTGTTAGTTCCCTTATTTCTCTGTTAAGTTTCTGTCTGGCAGACTTGTCCATTGGTGAGAGTGGGGTGTTGAAGTCTCCCACTACTAGTGTATGGGGTTTGATATGTGATTTAAGCTTTAGTAATGTTTCTTTCACAAATATAGGTGCCCTTTTATTTGGGGCATAAATATGCAGAATTGAGATTTCATCTTGTCGGATTTTCCCTGGGATAAATATGAAATGTCCTTCCCAATCTCTTTCGATTGATTTTAGTTTGAAGTCTATTTTATTAGATATTAGGATAGCTACACCAGCTTGCTTCTTAAATCCATTTGACTGGAAAGTCTTCCCAGCCTTTTATTCTGAGGTAGTGTTTGTCTTTGAAGTTGAGGTGTGTTTCTTGTATGCAGCAAATGGATGGATCTTGGTTTTGTATCCATTCTGTTAGCCTGTGTCTTTTTATAGGTGAATTGAGACCATTGATATTAATGGATATTAATGACGAGTTATTGCTAATTTTTGTTATTTTTGGAGATAGTGTTGTATATTTCCCTTCTTTAGTATTTGTTGGAGTGGAACTATCTATTGCCTGTGTTTTCATGGGTGTATCTAACTTCCTTAGGTTGGATTTTTCCTTCTAGTGCTTTCTATAGGGCTGGATTGGTGGAAAGATATTGTTTAAATCTGGTTTTATCATGGAATATTTTGTTTACTCTGTCTATGTTGATTGAGAGTTTTGCTGGGTATAATAGTCTGGGTTGGCATCCATGGTCTCTTAGTTTCTGCATAATGTGTGTCCAGGACCTTCTGGCTTTTAGGGTCTTTATTGAGATGTCAGGTGTTATTCTTATAGGTCTGCTTTTATATGTTACTTGGCCTTTTTCCTTTGCAGCTCTTAATATTTTTCTTTATTCTGTATGTTTAGTGGTTTGATTATTATGTGGTGAGGGGAAATTTTTTTGGATCCAGTTTATTTGGTGTTCTGTAATCTTTATAGGCATTTCCTTCTTTAAGTTGGGAAAGTTTTCTTCTATGATTTTGTTGAATATAATTTCTGTGCCTTTGAGTTGGTGTTCTTCTCCTTCTTCTATCCCTATTATTTGTAGGTTTGGTCTTTTCATGATGTCCCAAATTTCCTGGACATTTTGGGTGATGACTTTGTTGGCTTTAGTGTTTTCTTTGACTGATTATTCTATTTCCTCTATCTTCAACGCCAGAGATCTGCTCTTCCATCTCTTGCATTCTGTTGGTTGTGCTTGCATCTGTAGTTCCTGTTCATTTACTCATATGTTCCACTTCCACCATTGTCTCAGTTTGTGTCTTCTCTATTGTCTCAATTTCAGTTTTTATATCTTGAACTGTTTCCCTCATTTGTTTAATTGCTTTCTCTTGGCTTTCAAGGGATTTACTGATTTCTTCCCATTTTTTGTTTGACTTTTCCTCAAATTCTTTAAGGGAATTTTTCATTTTCTCTTTAAAGATCCTGATCATCTTCTTAAGGTCATTTTAAGGTCAATTCCTTCTCTTTCTTCTGTGTTCAGATGTACAGGTCTTGCTGAAGTAGGTTCTGATGGTGCCATATTGGTTTTTATGTTGTTGACTGTATTTTTGCACTGGCATCTACCCATCTCTTTCTCCACTTGGTGAAAGTGGTGTCTGTGTTTGAGGGAGCCTCTCTTGGTACAGTGGGAGTTCTTGGTCTAATTGGGGCCGGTGGACTCTTTGTCTCAAGGAGCAGCTCTTAGTCCAATTGGTGCTTGTGGGCTCTATGTCAGGGAGTAGCTCTTAGCCCAATCTGGCACCAGCAGGTTCTGTCTCAGGGAACACTTGCAGTCTCGGAGGGTGGGTGGGATTTGAGGGAGGTGGGGCTTGTGGGTTACAGGGCCTGATGGGGAATGGTGGTAGTCTGACCTGCCTGCAGGAGGTCTGTCTGCCCACTGAACTGTAACTGGGACTGCAATGGGTGGTGGTGTGGGGGTGTAGGGTTGTGCCCCCAGGGCCCAAAGCCTAGGGGCTGGGGTGTTCAGGTATGAGGATAAAGACTAACTTTTTAGTCCAATTGGGTGCTGGCAGGCTCTGTCTCAGGGAACAGTTGCAGTCTCAGAGGGTGGGTGGGATTTCTCATTAATTCTTTTTAGCATTTTGGATCTAATTTTGGGGCCAGGGCATATTCTTTCACTGGATTTGAATTGAGGGACAAAGTGTGTTTCTTTTGCTCTGGTATCAGGGTCAGGGTATGCTTCTTAGGTTCTATGTTGAGGGCTAAAGTGTTTCTTTCACTGGCATGTGTCCCAGGGCCAGGGTGTGTTTCTCTCACTAGCTCTGATTTCCAGGTTAGAATGGGTTTCTTTATTTGGTCCCATTTCCTTACATGGCTCCCCACAGGAAACTACAAAGCTGCCATCTCATCATTTTTTTCCCATTGTCCTCTTGCTTCCTACAGAAAATTTCCAAACTGCGCCTGCCTTTCTTTGGGACAGAATGTGCTCTGCAGCCCCCTGTGCCTGTGCTGAGGAATGCCACGCCCTTAGCAGGAAGTGTGTGCAACTTCTCCAGGGTCTCCACCCCAGCTCTGAGTTCAGCATGGCTCCTGCCATCAGACTCCAGCACTTGTTGCCATCAGCTCATGGACAGTGCCTACCCCTACCTACCAGCTGGAATGACCATGGTGACTGCATTGACTGACCAGGGACAGAAGCCTACATTGGCACTCTCCTATCCAGGTGTTCTCCAGTGGGATCCCATGGGAAGCACTGACAGGAGGGGAGCTGTGTGGTGATATTGTATTTGTGCTGAAATGTGATATTTTATTTGTATGTTAATAAATGAAGTTTGCCTGGAGATCAGAGGTCATAGACAGCCATAAACAGAAGTCAGGCAGTGGTGGCACATGACCTTAATCTGATCACAAGCAGACAGTCTCTATGTGTTCAAGGACATAGCCAAGCATGGTGGCACATGCCTTTAATCCCACTACCAACCATAGAGACCTGGAGGTCTGTATATAGAGGCAGTGATGAGGAAGTGAGGTGGCTGGGTTAAGAGCCAATGAAAAGGCAAAACAGCAAGGCAATAAAGGTACAGGTTACACAGGAAAAGGATCTCTTGGGAAGCTATGGCGACGTGGTGAGCTAAGGTTAGTTGGTGGCTATCACTCTGATCTCTATGGATTTTACCCCTGTATTTGGCACTGTGTTTCTTATTTAATAAAACTGTTTAGAAATTTGTCTACATTTGGCACCCAACGTGTGGCCATGTTGAGTCTCATGACCATGATCATATGTGGATAGGAGAAGCAATTACAAAAGTTTTGAGGAAATATGTCATATGTTTTGGGTGTGGAAAAGAAGGTCATTTGAAAAGGGAATGTAAACAAGGCATTCCTAGAAAGAAGGTTTATTCAAGGAACAATGGCAACAGAATACCCCTCCATTCAGGATTATGCAGAAGGTGTGGTAAGGGTAAACATTGGACCAATGAATGCAGATCAACAAGGGACAGACAAGCTAATCCTTTGCCTCAGTCCTTGGGAAACTCCCAGAAGGGCCTCATGCAGGCCCCCACAGAAAATTCACTTCTGACCTTTCCTGCCATCATAGAAGAAACCCCTTCTCAGAGCAATTAAATAACCAGATGCCTATTGGAATAAACCAGGCTGCTTGGGGTGATAGAACAGTTGAGGCAGAGAGAATAGAAAATTCAGGAGAAACCATGAAGCAAATTTTTTGACAAAATTTTATAAATGAACAAAGACCAATATTAAAAATACGAATAAATGACATTTTTGGATGGTTTGGTAGACACGTGTGACAATAATTGCACCAGAATTTTGGCATCCAAATTGGCTGCTTCAGGAGGTAAACATTCAGCTGTTAGAGATTGGAACCTTATCTCAAGTGAAACAAAGCACAAGATCGCTTGAATGTATATGTCCAGAAGGGAAGAGAGGAAAATTAAAACCATATGTGGCTAATATAGCTATGAATTTTTGGGGCCGTGATCTATTACAACAATGAAATACTCAGATTAACACTCCTCCGAAAACAGGACAGGGAATGTTCACCAGGAACAACTGAGTAGTTACTAAGTGTCTGTAAACCGAGGCGGTACCATTGCTACTCAAGCATAGCTCATAGGAATGCCTGGCCCACTACTGAAGGAACCTGAGTGCTGAGGTGCACTGAAAGGAGGGGATCATCTCACTTACCAGGCACTGACTCCTTCCTTGACTCTTCCAGTGGTGGAAATGGAGACAGCCTGAAGATTGACACCTTCAGGCCTGACACTCTGTCTGCTACAGAGTCCTGACTGCTGCAATGTCTGCACCCAGGATACCCAGATGAAGATACCACCTGTTGATGGGGACAAGTCATTAACTGCCCTCATTCACAGTCCTTCAGAATTCCTTCTTTGCCTCCAGCTCCAAGCCTGGAACAAACAGAGAATAGCAATGTGGAAGAGATGACTGCTGAGCAATCAAAGCTGCTGAATGCCTATGAGGGCAGTACAGAAAACCAAGGCTCAGCCCTCCTCCCTTTAGCACACCCTGACATGCAGCAGCTCCTGAACTACATTGATGATGGGAGACTAAGGCAGAACCCAGCTTCTGATAATGCCATCTTGGGAAGAAATAGCCTTGGTCTAGGAGAGCCTGGGTCTTTGTAGATTGTCAAGGTCTCAAGCATTGACTTGGAAGACATGACTACAGTGCTGTCAGATATTCACCTTCCTCAACTCTTAAACTCCCTCACTGACCTAGACTACTGGGAAAATCCTACAGCAATCCATTCCAAAGACTCCACAGTCATCAGGAGGGATCAGGTTCAGGAATGCTCCAGGATCATAGGACTCTCTGAATAGGGGAGCAAGAAAGAAATTATCTTATCTGCTTCATGGAGCTCTTCAGGCCCAAATCCAGCACCAGGACCTGGTGGAGGGTAGAGAGGCTGGGGCCAATGCTGCGGCTAGTGAAGGGGTTATTGACAACATGAACAACAAACATTTGGAAGGCAAAGGTCAGGAAGCCACACCCAGCCGGCCCAGGGTAACTAGGGTGCAGGGGCAAGACGGAACTAAGAGAACTAGGAAAAACAATTTCAGCAAAATACAGCAGCTGAAGCCATCAAGTTACAGAGTCAAGACACAAGAGAAGCCCACCATCCCCAAGACCAAGAGGAAGAAAATATAAGACAGCTTTAAAAAGCCTCGAACTCACCTCAGAAAGCACATGCTCCATGCAGGTCCTTCACACACTGGAAAAGAAGAGTGAGAAAAAAAATGGCAATTCATCCACCCAGGCTCTGCTAAATTTCAAGTGCAACAAAGATCCCAGAACAGACCCAAGCACCACATCACTACAGGATGTGCCATGTGATGGCCGAGGCCCTGTTAAAACGCTGGGATGCTCAAAGACCAGAGAGAGAGCAGTGTTTGTAAGTAGCTCTCTCCATCCCACTATGAGCTGCCCCCACCTGGGAAGGTCAAGTTAGTACCTCTGCCTTTCCCAGCCCTGGACAAGCCGCAAGCCAGACTGGTTTCTAGAAAGCCTCTCTCCCTGGCTTCATGCAGGCCCCCTGCAGTATGCCCTGTGAGGCCTCATTCCCACTCGGCTCAGCCTACCATACTCAAGCCACCCCATAAAAATGTCTGACATAGTTTCTATACCTGTAAATATTTGAAGACACTAAAAGTGACTGAAGAAACTAAAGTCAGTTATATCATCCATGAATAAGTATATATATAGAAGGCTTTGATGGTTTCTTCATACCTTTGCTACTATTCATGTTGCCAAACTAGAAATATGTGTTACATAAATATATCATATACTATAAATTACTGGTAGTGTTTATTTAAGGTAAAAGTAATTATTCTCTTTGACTTTTATTTTCAAATAAAAGTCTTTGAACTTGGTATGTTTCCTATAGTGTATACTGTATAGTGAACACACTCCTGTTCTTCCAACACTTCCTCCCATTTTGAACCACTTACCCTAGTCCTTTAATCATTACTGGTCTGGGACAGATATCCTCCTAAAATTTCATTAAATGAAATACAGGATTCCATGTATATACTATCAAGCACCCACCTTAAAGAGAAAATATACAAGGTTGAACATCTTGCTGAGAAGGGATTCATTCATAATGATGTATGTCTGAAGTTGTATCCATCTTTGAAATCATCCTTTTAATACTTTAATTTTTGTGTGTGTGTTTTTGTGTGTCATCCATCACTATGTACTTCCCTGATTCCTCTTCAATCAGAACATCTGTATGTGCTTATTATCTTTTTATTATATCAGAGTAGAATGTCTTTTTCTTTGTCCTTTACTACCTGGGTTGCCTGATTTCTTATGATTTATGTATTTTATCTAATTTTATATAATCTAGATATTAACACACTTACTGAGGTAGCAATAGAAAAGATGTCCTCCTGTTCTCTAGGACCCCCTCTCAAATATCTGTTTCTTTTTCTAGTAACAAATGCTTTACTTCCCTGAGAAACCATCTGTTAACTACAACCAGGAATTCTTGAGTAGCTGGTGTGTTGCTCCATCCTGGCCTGTCTCTGAACATTCAACACCTTGACATACTTTGTACTCTAATAACATCAGGGTTACTCACACTATGGCCTCTGAGGCATTTGGCATTTCATTTTACAGTGTGACACATAGGAAATATAACTCATTTGTTTATTGGTTTGCTTTTAGATTCTTGAGACAGGTTTTCTCTCCATAACCTTGCATGTTCATAAATATGTTTAACAGACTAGCTTTGAAATGACTAACATCAGCCTGCCTCTACCTCTGCCACTATCTCTGCCTTTGCAACTGCCCTGACCCTGGCCCTGCCTGAAGAGTGCTGAGACTAACAGAATGCTTGCACAAAGTAAATGGAATCAAGTTTCTTTCTGTTTATATGAATATCCAGATTTCCAAGCATAATTGGATGAAGAGGACATGTGTAAGCCAAGGTACATTTTTGGTACCTACCCCAAATCCCAAGAGACTTAACTGAATGTGTTTAAAACTGGAACTCAACTTTGACTTATGTTTCTGAATATCTGCAGCTGTGGCAGAGATCCTACTAATGTCATCCAGCTGTTGTAGGGGCCTAAGTACAGATGTGCACTGAAAGGAGGGGGCATCCCACTTACCAGGGACTGACTTCTTCCTTGACTCTTTTTCAGTGGTGCAAAGGGAGACTTCCCTGGGAATCACACCTCAAACCAGACACTCCCTCAGCTGCAGAATAGATCTCTGCTACTCCTACACCCTGCATTCCCAGATAAGGACACCAACTATTGATGGGGACAAGTCATTAACAGTCCCCATCCTCAATCTTCAGAATTCCTGGTATTGCCACAAGCTCTATCCCTGGAATATAGAATGACAACCTGCATGAGATGGCAGCAAATCTGTCAATGCCTCTGGATGCCTATGAGTGCACGAAAGAGAAACAAGACCCATCTCTCCTCCCTTTAGCACACCCCGACATGCAGCATCCCTTGCACTTCACTGATGCTGGGAGCCTAGGGCAGAAGCTTGCTTCTGACAATGCCACCAGGGAAAGCAGCAGTCATGGTCAAGATGATCCTGGGACATGCGCAGTGTGTTGGCCTCCAGCATAGACTTGCAGACATGACTACACTGATGGCAGAAGTTCACCTTCCCAACTGCTTAACTACCTCTCTGAACTAAACTAATTCCAGGTTCACACAGCCACCCAATGCCAAGACTCCATAGTCTTCAGGAGCAATCAGGCCCAGTAAAGGTAAGGTGTCATCAGCACACCCTTAAACCAGTTGAGGATGAAGGAAGAGAGACGCTCTAATCTGCTTCATGGAGAATCTCTAGCCAGAATCCAGTATCAGGACCTTGTGGAAGGAGAGAAGCTGTGGCTAGTGCTGAGGCCAGAAGGAGATATTGACAACACAGACAAGCAAATGGAGGGAAAGCTCAGAAGGTCACACTCTGTAGGCTCAGTAGACCTAGGGTTCATGGGCAAGATGAGACCAAAAAGAGCTAGACAAATCAACTCCACGAAAGCTGAAGGAGCTGAAGCCATCAAGTCAGTCATGGCAGAAGAGAAGCCCACTGTCCTCCACAACAAGAGGAAGTGGAATCCACTTGAGCATAGCCATCATAGCTTTAAAAAGCCTCAAACACACCTCAGCATGCACATGCTGGAGTCTGTGAAGGTCTGTCACTCACTGTGGAAGAAGGGAGAGAAGAAAACTGGCATCTCCTGAACCTTCAACTCTTTGTGCTACTCTGTGCTCTAATAGTATCAGAGTTTGTTACACTTTGGCCTCTGAGACATTTGTCATTATCTTTTTCCAGGGTTACATATACTAAACAAAATAATTTATTTATTAACTCACTTTTAGATTCTTGAGACAGGGACCCTCTCCATAGCCCAGCATGTCCTAGAACTGACTACATCGAACAGGCAACATTGAACTCACAAAGATCTGCCTGCCTCCCCCTCTGCCTTCACCTCCATCTCAGCCTTTGCCTCCCCTTCTATCTCCACTTCTGCCTCCTCGTCCTCTCCTGCCTTTAGAGTGCTGGGACTAAAGGCATACTCCAAGAAGCCAGGTGGAATCCAGATTCTTTCTGTACATGTGAATAACATTTCCATGCATGTCTTGATGAAGAGGCCATGTGTACTCCAGGGTGCATTTTTGGTACATACCTAAAATCCAAAGAGACTAAACCACATGTGTTTACAACTGTAACTTAACTCAGATTCATCTTTTCCTGACAATGTGCCTTGTTTCAGTTGTAGGCTGTACTTGCCACAATACCTGTGAAGCACTGACCTCTAATGAGGTGTGCTCATGCTATCCTGGGTATTTTCTGCTTTTGTGCTAATGTTATGATTGTTTTTCTACTTCTAGGAAGTGGGGCATCTGAATTTTACTGAGGAATTGTATTCACCCTCTTCATAGTGTTTCATGGTTGTAAACAAATTTCTAAACAGTCTTAAATAAATAAAAAACACAAAGCCAAATATAGGGGTGAAAGCCTTAGAGATCAGGGAAATAGTGATAGCCACCAATCTTACCTCTCCAGCCCTGCAGCTACCAAAAGTGACCTACTTTCTTTCTTACCCTCACATTTATTGCCTTGCTGTTCTGTCTTCTCATTGGCTCTTAGCCCTGCTACCACACTTCCTTGTCAATGCCTGTCTGTACAGACCTCCAGGTTTCTATAGTTGGTGCTGGGTTTAAAGGCGCCACACTAGGCTGTTCCCTGGTGCCTCCTTGAACACATAGTGACCCTGTCTGCCTTTTGACGGGATTAAGGTATGTGCTACCACTGCCTGATTCCTGGGTTTACTTAAAAGTGGCTGGCCATTTTCCTTTTGATCTCCAGGCATGCTCTATTTATTAAAATGCAAATAAAATATCACCACAATTCAGCACAAATAAAACATCACCACATTCCCCCTTTTTGGTCTATTAAAAATAAAGAATAAAATTTATAAATAATATAAGAAAAACTATATACAATAAGTACAACAACTATATACAATATATACCAGCAATAAATACATCAGCAATTTGACAAATTTAGACAAAATATTACATTATCTACTCTATTTTTGTGACTTTAAAATGTACCAAATTCACTTTCTACCTGATCTTGTATTACCAACAGAAAATTGTCTTGTAATATTCCTACAAACTTATATACTTTTCATCTCTTAGTTTCTTTTTTTTTTTTTGAAATTTCTTAAGAAGGAAAAATGTAACTATGGCTATCTAATTTTCAACTCCCTCAGAGACCAAGAAGGAAATAATATTACCGAGTAAAACAGGAATTGCAAACAAGCAACTTGTGGAAAATTTTGAGTTGACAGAAACAGCCAGCTGTCTGGACAGTCACCTGAGGTTTTCTGCAATGTTGGGGCATCATCTTCAGCCTGCAGGCTTAGCATATCTGACAGACTCATTTGTGAAGTAGGATATACACAAGGCCTACAGCTCGACCTCACAATCGGCATGAGTGTTCCATGTACCAGATAAAATTGAATTCTACCAGTGTCCTGTCATGATTCAGGATTTTAAATCCTGGAAATTGCTGGTGTTTCTGGAATTCATCTGCTTATTCTTCTCAGCTTGTGGATGGCTTCATCTTGGCATCCTGTTCTTCTCCACATCCCACTCTTCTCGGCTTGTGGGTGGCTTCATCTCCTTTATTAAATGTCATTCTACCATTGAGAGGTTAGGCTCTATCAGCCTAGTTATTCTTTCAAGAATAACTGTTTCAGCTACTGTTCCACTGCATACCAGAAGACATCAGTCCATTGCCTGTTGAGTTGCCTTCTTAGAAGGGGGCCCTGTACCTTTTCCAGATTGCAAAGGCCACTTTAGCGATGGTGCCATATAGTCTTGGCATCAGAGGATGCCTGCTGCTAAAGCCACAACCACACTTGTTTTGGCAAGGATCGGTAGTCCTTTGCTTTGTGTCCTCTTGGTCCATTTTGAATAGCATACTCTCAGCAGTTGATACGAGGGCACTTTGTTGCCCAGTGGGTACCTTGCCATAATGAAAGTTAACTCCATATGCAGTTTCTTCAATGCCCATATCTTCTCTGAAGTAGATTGATGCTGCCAGGAGCCAACATGTCTCATAATCATAAAAAAAGAAAAAATTGTAAGTTATTAAAACATTTAAATGCCATATTCTGTAGATCTCTGAAGGATTTGAAGATGACCTGTCTATCTAAAATATATCTCTGCTTAACCTTGAAAACACCTAATATGATGACAAGTTCAACTGTAATGACTAACTACTAATTCTCATTTCTCTATATCCTAATAGTTGATAATAAATCTCTATTACCTGCCAGTCCCACAGTCTCAGACCCGACCAAGTAAACACAGAGACTTATATTGGTTACAAACTGTATGGCCATGGCAGGCTTCTTGCTAACTGTTCCTACAGCTCAAATTAATCCATCTCTATAAATCTATACCTTGCCACATGGCTTGTAGCTTACCGGCATCTTCACACGCTGTTTCTCATTGTGGCGGCTGGCAGTGTCTCTCTGACTCAGCCTTCCACTTCCCAGCTTTATTCTCCTACTTGTCCCGCCTACACTTCCTGCCTAGCCAATGGCCAATCAGTGTTTTATTTATTGACTAATCAGCAACACATTTGCCATACAGAACATCCCACAGCAAATGTAAGTTATTAAAACATTTAAATGCCATATTCTGTAGATCTCTGAAGGATTTGAAGATGACTTGTCTATCTAAAATATATCTCTGCTTAACCTTGAAAACACCTAATATGATGACAAGTTCAACTGTAAAGACTAACTACTAATTCTCATTTCTCTATATCCTAATAGTTGATAATAATAACTTTCAAGTATTAGCAAATTGTTAAATGAACTGTATAGGTACAATATCCTGAACAAGATTAGCAATATACATACAGCATTTTCTAACAATATCAATCTCAATATATATAATTTGTATACAATATAAAAATCCAATCCAATGTAAAGTATTTAAAACTAGTAGTTGTCTTTTAAAAATAGATTCAATCATCTACTTTTTTATCTATATCATATCTATATCCTCTCATTTTTTCAGAGTAGATTCAATAATCTACCTTTTATTCTATCATTTCTATATCTTTTTTTTAGAGTAGATTCAATAATCTACGTCTTATCTATATCATCTTTTTTTCCAAACAAGAATCTTAAATCTAATCTCCTTTGTTTAGCCCTTTTCCTGACCATTAACTACAACAACTTGTAACCAAGCCTCCTAAACAATGACAACTACCCCAAACCCAAAACCCACTGAAAAAACAAAAACTACCCGTCCCACCTCTTGGGAATGTGGGCATTGTGCTTCGAAAAATTGCTTTCTGCAGTTTGTGGGTGGTAGCATCTTTAGAAGATTCTGAAAAGAAAATTTTTGGGTTAATTGTCAAGTTCCAGGAGAGGTAGCTATATCATTTGTTGTCCAGTCTTGGCATAATGCCAAAGTGCAGGGCTTATCTCAAGTCCTTGTTCAAGTAGTCTGTGAAACAGGATCATCTCAGCTAGCCATCTCAAAATTGTTCTGAGCAGTTTGTAGTCCAAAGCTGATCTTTGGGTGATGTTTGTCAGCTTAGTGGTATTATTATCGTCCATATGGAATCATTGTTATGGGACCCCATCATCTTTCTGGAGACTTCAAATTCGAGGTTAGGCCTGGTCATGATTCCCTGCAGAAAACTGATAGAGACTCCAACACAAAAACATGTATAGGCAGCTAAATTAAGCCTTTTTCTAGAATTAGTTAGTACTCTATATGACCAATAATATCATGACAAAGTTATATACATATATATCTTGTAAATTTTGATATAAAATTCATAACTTAAGAAAAGTTTAAAGACTCAAAATAAGACCAAAGAATTGAGATTAGTGGCAAAAAAACCAGTTCCTTAGTTTTTTGGTTTTCTTCTGTTCTATATCAGAAGATGGCTTTTTCATCTGACATGATACAGAGATTTTCCATTTTCCTTTTAACAACATACGTGGGTTTAGAGAAGGAAAGAGCCATTCTCCAACTTCAAAGCCAGCTTTAATTGTTAATTGAACTAGGACTACAAAAAGACCATTTGTGTTAGTTGTCTGTAGAGAAGAAAAGAAACAAACATTTAGGAAGACTTAAGAAATTTTACATGTGATACACCAATAGGCCAAATTACTCTTTTTCTTGGGACATTTTTCTAGATGATTTGTCCTTTTTCTTCAAATGTCTCATTTGTCCAGTGTTCTTCAGATTCCTTGGCCTTCACTCTCCTGAAAGACAAAAGCAAAAACGCTTCCCCAAACCTAACTTTGGAGAGGTTCCCTTTTGGCAAGTTATATCTGATTAAACAAAAAGGCATTTGTTAGTGGTATAAGTTAGTTTAAATTGGATGGTCATGCTGGTTGATGAACTATCACCTCTTCTAATTAACAGGTCTCTCTTGTTCAAATTGAACCTATATCATTTTTGATGGTATCCACAGCTTATCCTCTCCTATAGAAACAAAAGCAAAACCTCGTTCCCATTCAGAGGTCAGCACATCCTTAAAGTATATAGACTGATTTAATTCTGCAGTTTTTTTCTGTTATCCAATGTCTCTCTGCAGCTATTGTCCCTTTCTCATTAGCACTGAGAAAATTCAAAGTTAATAGAGCATTATGTAATCTATTTCTGGGGGGGGTTATTACCCCTTTCTGTTTATTTAGCATATCCTTGAGAGTTCTATTTGATCTTTCTAAAACTGCTTGGCCTGTAGGGTTATGTGGTATAACCGTAATATGCTTTATATTGTAATAAGCAAAAAAAGTTTCATTTTACGAGAGACAAATGCTGGAACACTGTCAGTTTTAATTTGTGCAGGTATACCCATGATGGCCATAACTTCTAGCAAATGCATGATTACAGGATCAGCATTTTCAGAACCAAAAGCTTTTCCGCACTGAAATCCTGAATAAGTATCAATGGTATAGTGTATATATTTTAATTTTCCAAATTCTGCAAAGTGAAACATGTCCATCTGCCAGATTTCATTCCTCTGAGTACCCTTTGAGTTACATCCAGCTGGTAGCAGAGTCTGGTTATAAAAGGAAAAAATAGGACATTTCCTTACAATATCCTTAGCTTGTTGCCATGTTATGGAAAAATACTTTTTTGTTTTTTCGAGACAGGGTTTCTCTGTGTAGCTTTGTGCCTTTCCTGGAACTCACTTGGTAGCCCAGGCTGGCCTTGGACTCACAGAGGCCTGTCTCTGCCTCCCGGTGGGTGCTGGGATTAAAGGCGTGTGCCACCACCGCCGGCGAAAAATTCTTTTTTAAATCTTTACTATTGACATGATGTTTTTTATGAAATTCTGAGGCCTCTAGCACATTTCCTATCAATAATTTATCAATCTTGTCATTACCTTGTGCTAGAGGGCCTGGCAGACCCATATGGGATCAGATGTGAGTTATATATAAGGGATGCTCCTATTCCTGATTATATCTTGTAACTGAATAAATAGTGAAGTTAATTCTGACTCATCAGGGATAAATTCTGCAGTCTCAATATATAATACCACTCTTTCAGCATACTGAGAGTTGGTAACTATGTTGAGAGGTTCTGAAAAATCCGTTAATATCAAAGAATATCATACAATTCCATTTTTGAACTGAATTATAATGACTTTGAACCACTTTACTTAAATTTTCAATTTTTTTTCCTGCTTCCTCAATTCTGTCCCATGCATTCATGGCTGCCATGCGGCATAGAATTAAGGTTTGATTATCATATAAACATTGTCTTTGATCCTGGGCAATGTCCACACCTCTACTTCTACATGGTATCTATTGCCTTAGCCTCCTCCTTAAGCCATTGTCACCACTGTAATTGTGCTCTGGATTCTAGAACATCTGTTACCAACTCTTTCCAGTCCTGAGGAATAATCCTATTACAAGTTGACCACGAGTTTATCATTTGCTTTACAAATGGAGAATGCATTCCATAGGATACTATAGCTTCTTTAAATCTCCTTAAATCTAACATTTCAACTGGAGTCCAATTCGCTTGTACATGCCCTTGAGCAGGTAGTTCCTGTAAGGCTACCAAATGAATTAAGTTTGATTGTTTGAAAAGAGGCTGTCTCTCTGTAACCATATAATGCGTTCCTGAAATAATTTCACCTTTAAAGTCTTCTGCCTGGGTCTGAATTTCTCAATAATTCATTTTAACCTTTTTTTTCTCAAGCTTTTATCTTGGCACTTAAGTTGACCAATTTTTTTAATACTAAAATAAGGATAATTAAACAAATAATAGTTATAACTGATGTTTCCTACATCCTATCAACATTAATTATCCTCTCATTTAACTGTACAGTTTTCAGACTGTCTAATGAATTATCAAACAAAGACTAATTTCCTTTTATTGAAAAATATTTCCTATTTTTTTTTTTAAATTTTTATTTTGCAATACAATTAAGTTCTACATACAGGCACAGATTCCCTTGTTCTCCCCCCTCCCGCCCCCCTCACCTTCCCCCCAGCCCGCCTCCCATTCCAATCTCCTCCAGGGCAAAGCCTTCCCCACAGACTGAGATCAACCTGGTGGACTCAGTCCAGGTAGGTCCAGTCCCCTCCTCCCAGGCCGAGCCAAGCGACCCTGCATAGGCCCCAGGTTTCAAACAGCCGACTCATGCAATGAGCACAGGACCCGGTGCCAGTGCCTGGATGCCTCCCAAACAGATCAGGCCAATCAACTGTCTCACCCACTCAGAGGGCCTGATCCAGTTGGTGACCCCTCAGCCATTGGTTCATATTTCATGTGTTTCCGTTTGTTTGGCTATTTGTCTCTGTGCTTTATCCGACCTTGGTCTCAACAATTCTCTCTCATATAAACCCTCCTCATTCTCGCTAATTGGACTCCCAAAGATCCACCTGGGGCCTAGTCATGATCTCTGCATCCAGATCCCTCAGTAGTTGGATGAGGTTTCTAGCACGACAATTAGGGTGTTTGGCCATCCCATCACCAGAGTAGGTCAGTTTGGGCTGTCTCTCGACCATTGCCAGCAGTCTGTTGTGGGGGTATCTTTGTGGATTTCTGTGGGCCTCTCTAGCACTTTGTTTCTTCCTATTCTCATGTGGTCTTCATTTACCATGGTCTCCTATTCCTTGTTCTCCCTCTCTGTTGTTGATCCAGCTGGAATCTCCCACTCACCCAAGCTCTCTTTCCCTCGACCCTCGCCCTTCACTACCCCCACTCCTGTCCAGGCTGTTCAGGTAGATCTCATTCCCTTTCTCTGTCATTGGGCGATCCCTGTGTCTTTCTTGGGGTCCTGATTTCCAGGTAGCCTCCCTGGTGATGTGAGTAGCAGTCCAGTCATCCTTGTTCCACATCTAGTATCCTGTTATGAGTGAGTACATACCATGTTTGTCTTTCTGAGTCTGGGATACCTCACTCAGGATGATTTTTTTGAGGTCCATCCATTTGTCTGCAAACCTCATGATGTCATTGTTTTTCTCTGCTGAGTAGTATTCCATTGTGTATATGTACCACATTTTGTTTATCCATTCTTCAGTTGAAGGGCATCTAGGTTGTTTCCATGTTCTGGCTATTACAAACAATGCTGATATGAACATAGCTGAACAAGTGCTCTTGTGGTGTGGTTGAGCATTCCTTGGGTATATGCCCAAGAGTGGTATAGCTGGATCTTGGGGGAGATGGATTCCCAATTTTCTAAGAAAGCGCCATATTGATTTCCAAAGTGGTTGTACAAGCTTGCATTCCCACCAGCAGTGGAGGAGAGTTCCCCTAGCTCCACATCCTCTCCAGCATAAGGTGTCTTCAGTGTTTTTGATCTTAGCCATTCTGACAGGCGTAAGGTGGTATCTCAGAGTTGTTTTGATTTGCATTTCCCTGATGATTAGGAATGTTGAGCAATTCCTTAAATGTCTTTCAGCCATTTGAGTTTCCTCTGTTGAGAATTCTCTGTTTAGTTCTATAGCCCATTTCTTAATTGGACTGTTGGGCATTTTGATGTCTAATTTCTTGAGTTCCTTATATATTCTGGATATCAGTCCTCTGTCAGATGTGGGATTGGTGAATATCTTTTCCCATTCTGTAGGCTGTCGCTTTGCCTTGTTGACCGTATCCTTTGCCCTACAAAAGCTTCTCAGTTTCAAGAGGTCCCATTGATTGATTGTTTCTCTCAGTGTCTGTGCTACTGGTGTTCTATTTAGAAAGTGTTCTCCTATGCCAATGCGTTCAAGACTACTTCCTACTTTCTCTTCTAGCAGGTTCAGAGTAGCTGCGTTTATGTTGAGGTCCTTGATCCACTTGGACTTAAGTTTTGTGCACGGTGCTAGATATGGATCTATTTGCAGCCTTCTACATGTTGATATCCAGTTTTGCCAGCACCATTTGTTGAAGATGCTTTCTTTTTTCCATTGTGCACTTTTGGCTTCTTTGTCAAAAATTATTTGTTCATAGGTGTGCGGATTAATGTCAGGGTCTTCAATTCGATTCCATTGGTCCACATGTCGGTTTTTATGCCAGTACCAAGCGGTTTTTATTACTGTAGCTCTATAGTACAGCTTGAAGTCAGGGATCGTGATGCCTCCAGAGGTTGTTTTATTGTACAGGATTCTTTTGGCTATCCTGGGTTTTTTGTTTTTCCATATGAAGTTGAGTATTATTCTTTCCAGGTCTGTGAAGAATTGTGTTGGTATTTTGATGGGGATTGCATTGAATCTGTAGATAGCTTTTGGTAAGATTGCCATTTTTACTATGTTAGTTCTGCCTATCCATGAGCATGGGAGATCTTTCCATTTTCTGACATCTTCTTCAATTTCTTTTTTCAGGGACTTAAAGTTCTTGTCATATAGGTCCTTCACTTGCTTGGTTAGTGTTACCCCAAGGTATTTTATGTCATTTGTGGCTATAGTAAAGGGTGATGTATCTCTGATTTCCTTCTCTGCTTTTTTGTCCATTGTATATAGGAGGCTTACTGATTTTTTTGAGTTGATCTTGTATCCTGCTATGTTGCTGAAGGTGTTTATAAGTTGTATCAGTTCCTTGGTGGAATCTTTGGGTTTGCTCAAGTATACTATCATGTCATCTGCAAATAGGGAAAACTTGACTTCTTCCTTTCCAATTTGTATCCCCTTAATCTCCTTATGTTGTCTTATTGCTCTGGCTAGAACTTCAAGTACTATATTGAATAAGTATGGGGAGAACGGACAGCCTTGCCTCGTTCCTGATTTTAGTGGAATTGCTTTGAGTTTCTCTCCATTTAATTTGATGTTGGCTGTTGGCTTGCTGTAAATTGCCTTTATTATGTTTAGGTATGTTCCCTGTATTACTGATCGCTCCAAGACCTTTATCATGAAGGGGTGTTGGATTTTGTCAAATGCCTTTTCAGCATCTAGTGAGATGATCATGTGGTTTTTTTCTTTGAGTTTGTTTATATGGTGTATCACATTGACAGACTTTCGTATGTTGAACCATCCTTGCATCCCTGGAATGAATCCTACTTGATCATGGTGGATAATTGTTTTGATGTGTTCTTGGAGTCTGTTTGCCAGTATTTTATTGAGTATTTTTGCATCAATGTTCATGAGGGAGATCGGTCTGTAGTTCTCTTTCTTTGTTGTATCCTTGTTTGGTTTGGGAATCAGGGTAATTGTAGCCTCATAGAAGGAGTTTGGTATTGTTCCTTCTGTTTCTATTGTATGGAACAATTTAGAGAGTATTGGTATTAACTCTTATTTGAAGATCTGGTAGAATTCTGCACTGAAACCATCTGGTCCTGGGATTTTTTTGGTTGGGAGACTTTTAATGACTGTTTCTATTTCGTTAGGGGTTATTGGACTATTTAAATAGTTTATCTGGTCTTGATTTAATTTAGGTATGTGGTAACTATCCAGAAAATTATCCATTTTTTTAGGTTTTCCAGTTTTGTGGAATAGAGGTTTTTGAAGTATGACCTGATGATTCTCTGGATTTCCTCAATGTCTGTTGTTATGTCCCCCTTTTCATTTCTGATTTTGTTGATTTGGATGCTCTCTCTCTGTCTTTTGGTTAGTTTGGGTAAGGGCTTGTCTATCTTGTTGATTTTCTCAAAGAACCAACTCTTTGTTTCATTAATTTTCTGTATTGTTCTCTTTGTTTCTATTTTATTGATTTCAGCTCTCACTTTGATAATTTCCTGGCATCTATTTTTCCTGGGAGACTTTGCTTCTTCCTGTTCTAGAACTTTCAGGTGTGCTGTTAAGTTACTAGTGTGAGATTTCTCCAGTTTATTTATGTGGGCGTTTAGTGCTATGAATTTCCCTCTTAGTACTGCTTTCATGGTGTCCCATAGGTTTGGATATGTGGTGTCTTCATTTTCGTTGATCTCTAGGAAGTCTTTAATTTCTTTCTTTATTTCTTCCTTAACCCATTGGGTATTGTTCAGTTTCCACGAGATTGTAGGTTTTCTGTAGTTTTTGTTGTTGTTGAAATCCAACTTTAGACCATGGTGGTCTGATAGAACACAGGAGGTTATTCCAATTGTTTTGTATCTGTTTAGATTTGTTTTGTGACCAAGTATGTGGTTGATTTTAGAGAAGGTTCCATGGGGTGCTGAGAAGAAGGTATATTCTTTTTTGTTAGGATGGAATGTTCTGTAGATGTCGATTAAGTCCATTTGAGTCATGACATCAGTTAAGTCCTTTATTTCTCTGTTAAGTTTCGATTTGGGGGATCTGTCCAGTGGTGAAAGTGGGGTGTTGAGGTCTCCCACTATTAATGTGTGGGGTTTTATATGTGATTTAAGCTTTAATAATGTTTCTTTTACATATGTGGGTGCCCTTGTGTTTGGGGCATAAATGTTCAGAATTGAGACTTCATCTTGGTGGATCTTTCCTGTGATGAGTATGTAATGCCCTTCTTGATCTCTTTTGATTGATTTTAGTTTGAAGTCTATTTTGCTGGATATCAGGATGGCTACACCCGCTTGTTTCTTAAGACCGTTTGATTGGAAAGGCTTTTCCCAGCCTTTTATTTTTAGGTAGTGTCTATCTTTGAATTTGAGGTGTGTTTCTTGTATGCAGCAGAAAGATGGGTCCTGCTTTCATATCCATTCTGTAAGCCTATGTCTTTTTATAGGTGAGTTAAGTCCATTGATATTGAGGGATATTAATGTCCAGTGATTGTTCATTCCTGTTATTTTTTGGTGGTGATGTGTGTGTACTTTTCTTCGTTGGGGTTTACTGCTGTGGCTTTATCTATTGCCTGCATTTTCAAGGGTGTATCTGACTTCCTTAGGTTGGAATTTTCCTTCTAGTGCTTTCTGTAGGGCTGGGTTTGGGGATAAATATTGTTTAAATCTGGCTTTGTCATGGAATGTCTTTTTCACTCCATCTATGTTGATTGAAAGTTTTGCTGGGTATATTAGTCTAGGCTGACATCCATGGTCCCTTAGTGTCTGCATTACATCTGTCCAGGACCTTCTGGCTTTCAAAGTCTCCATTGAGAAATCGGGTGTTATTCTGATAGGTTTGCCTTTATATGTCACTTGGCCTTTTTCCTTTGCTGCTCTTAACATTCTTTCTTTATTCTGTACGTTTAATTGTCTAATTATTATGTGGCGAGGGGACTTTTTTTGGGGGTCTAGTCTGTTTGGTGTTCTATAGGCTTCCTGTATCTTCATAGGTATTTCCTTCTTTAAGTTGGGAAAGTTTTCTTCTATGATCTTGTTGAATATATTTTCTGTGCCCTTGAGTTGGTATTCTTCTCCTTCTTCTACCCCTATTATTCGTAGGTTTGGTCTTTTCATGGTGTCCCAAATTTCTTGGACATTTTGGTTCATGACTTTGTTGACTTTAGTGTTTTCTTTGACTGATGAATCTATTTCTTCTATTGTGTCTTCAACGCTAGAGATTCTCTCTTCCATCTCTTGCATTCTGTTGATTATACTTGCATCTGAAGTTCCCAATCGTTTTCTCAGATTTTCTATTTCCAGCATTCCCTCTGTTTGTGTCTTCTTCATTTTTTCTATTTCCCTTTTCAGGTTTTGGACTGTTTCCTTCATTTGTTTCATTGATTTTTCTTGATTTTCTTTCAGTATTTTATTGTTCTCTTTCAGGACTTTTTTGATTTCTTCTAATTTGTTTGCCCTTTCCTCTAGTTGTTTACAGCTTTCTTCACATTTTTTTGTCTTTTCCTCTACACGAGCCTCTAGCTTCTTCATGATGACATTCATAAGGCTATTTTCTTCTGCTTCTTCCAATTTCTGATGTTCAGGTGTAGGTGTTGGAGGAGGGCTAGGGCCTGGTGATGGTGTATTGCTATTCATTTTATTGTATGTGTTTCTGCCTTGATGTCTGCCCATCTCCTTGTGGTTCGTTCTTGGCCTTATCCGCACACTTGGTTCAGACAGAGCTGACAGATTCAGGAAGTCTTTCTCTCTTGTCCAGATGGGAGCTCTCTGTGCTGTGCTGTGCTGTGCTGAGCTGTGCTGTGCTTCAGAAGGGAAGTCCGGGGCCAGATGGGAGCTGGGGGCCGGCCTGTGCTTCAGAAGGGAAGTCCGGGGCAAGTTCCTATTTTTTAATATGGAAAAAATGTTCTCTTTTAACTAGTTTCTCCCTTTAAGATATCTGATATCTTAATTGACTTACCAAGTCTGCATAGAACAGTAGAAGTCCAAGGGACTTTCAAAGCAGCCACCTAGCGTGGTGGCAGTCCAAAATGGGAATCAGAAAGACAGAGAGAGAGAGAGAGAGAGAGAGAGAGAGAGAGACAGAGACAGAGACAGAGACAGAGACAGAGACAGAGAGACAGAGAGAGATACAGAGACAGAGACAGAAACAGAGACAAGGAGACAGAGACAGAGAGAAAGAGAGAGAAAGCACCTACTAAAAGCTAAAAAGTAAATAAAAAGTCCAGCCACATGCTCTGGCCTGAACCAGGGGCTCTGTAAACACACAAGCAGTCCGGCTGCTTGCAGCTCTGCAACCTTGCAGCTCTAGCAACATGAGTAGGAGATCTGGCTGCAAGTACCTCCAGCTGCATTTAGCCAGATCTCATGTAGCTCTAGCCAAGCCAGGGGGCCTGTAAACTCTGGCCTATAAGGCCATCAATGGGGTTTTTTAATGAATTCTTGCCATGTGAGCACCAATTGTAGATGAATTTCTAAATGGCCTTATTAAATAAGAAACACAGAGCCAAATATAGGGGTGAAAGCCTTAGAGATCAGAGAAATAGAAAGAGCCACCAACTTTACCTCTCCAGTCCTGCACCTACCAAAAGTGAGCTACTTCCTGTCTTACCCATGCCTTTATTGCCTTGCTGTACTGCCCTCTCATTGGCTCTTAGCCCAGCTACCTCACTTCCTTGTCAATGCCTGTCTGTACAGACCACCAGGTCTCTATGGTTGGTACTGGGATTAAATGCATGTGTCACCATGCTTGTCTGTTCCCTAGTGTGTCCTTGAACACACAGAGACCCTATGCCACATGATTGAATTAAGAAAGTGTGCTACTACTGCATCACTTCTATGTTTACTTAAAAGTGGCTGGCCATTTTCCCCTTGATCTCCAGGCATGCTTTATATATTAATATACAAATAAAATATCTCCACAAATGGTGTATCTGTCTTCACAATATCTAACCCCCAACTATTGTGGGACCAAAATTGTTCATTCTAAAAAGGGCTATTTCTAAAGTCATCCATGTAGAAAATATTAACAAACCCATCATGAAAAGATCCTACTACCTGTAAACGATGATCCTCACAGGAACAAATTTGGGTAAAACAGAATAATGAAAAGAAATGGCTTAAGGAGGCCTCTGGGTTATGCTCTCTGTGTGGCTTTAATTACAGATTTAGGCACTGCCATGAGACTACTGTGCTTCACTTTACATCTTAGGAGCAATAGAAATGCATTTGAATAGATATCTTCTAACCTTGATATTATTTAATCTTGATGTTTCCAAACTAAGGGTCTTATAGAATAATTCTTATTAAACAAAGCTCAGGAAGCATTTTTCATATTAAAGCAATTCATATAATGCTGTACTTGTATTGAATCCTTCTCAATAACATTAGTTCTCATTGTACTTTTCATTGAACATATTCTTTTAAAACTGTATATTGTACACTGAGCCCAGTAACTTTCCTTAACTGTCACCAAAAATCTTAGGCATTGACAACTGCTTGACAGCATTGCCTCCCAAGTCATGAATGGAACCATGGAGATATGTGTAATCTAGGATCCACATCTAGAGACAGCATCAGGAGATATTTGTTTGGGACTGGATACATATGGTATAGTATGATTATTATGAGTTACAAGAACTCTCCTGTAATCACCTTGACTGAATTCATTACTTTAGCCAAAATGGATTTGTTGTGTGTAGACATCACGACATCACATATTACTTGTCCATTGCTCTCTTATTGGAAAGCAAGATCAGCTAACATAGATATTCCTGAAAAATGCTGCAATCTATGCTGATGTGCAAAGCAATAACATGTTCAATTCCTTGGAATAGTATAGATGGGAAATGATATAGACATAGTGATGGTGTTTAAAGTGACCCCATACTGAAATAGAGAGAGGGTAGAATACTTCACATTATACCCACCAACTTATTGGTGTTTCCTGTGGAAGAAATACTTGGAAGCCCCCTACTTTCAGTTAAATCTCCACTTCTATTCCCTAGCATCAAGAAAGACCATTTTCTAATGGGCCTGGTGTTCAAATGCAAGAAATGTCTAGAATGACAAGTCAAGTTTTCATGAACCTCCATGGCTCCTTTTACTATGTACAGTAAAGCTTCACAGCCAAAGACCTGTCTATCACTGCATCCATCTCTTCAATTACTTTCTAAAGTCTCCATCCATCAGAGATAATCACTGCTAACATATCACAATGGGATGTTCCTTTGATTTTGGAATAAAAAGCCATGCTACACTATTCTACCCCACTGCTCTAGTTCTCAATTTGATTGGACTACTTGTAGGACAATCCCTGAGCTTGGGATGGACTGCTTTGTGCATGATCCATTTCTGAGTACCAGTCAGCCATCTCACCACAGCAGCAGCCACTGAGTCTCAGCAGCTGAATCAATGACAAATCTCTCCAACAGAAACAGAAACAAATGCCAAAGGAGGGCCAGCAAGGAAGCAGACTGTAACTGTTACATCTGCAACTACATTAATCTCCTGCAAAATTGCAAAGGTTTAGAAGGGAAATGTAGAGACCCAACCATTCCAGTCAACAAAACAATAGCAGTTGTCTTACCTCTGGGATGTAGGAACTACTCAGTCACAGAACATTTTATGGTGGATTGCAGTACAAGATAAGAATTTCCTTCTGTGCATGTGTACACATAACAAATTAGATAATTGTTACAAATATACCTAACAACTGTGCCTTCTCCCTACCAGTGTATAATTCTTTTGACATTTTATTATGTGGAAGAGCCATCCAACAACCTAATAGCACAATTCCTGACCATTCTCCCCCAAAATGATGGAAGAGCCTGCTTGGTCTATGAAAGCTATCCAGCTGGCTATCAGAAAGGGGGTTCCAGCTCCAGGCGAGTCTGAACTTCTCATATTCTGCAAATCATTCAGTTTGGCCCTTTTCTACTTCTTGCTTATAACTTACAACAGGATCACAATAAATTTCATATTTTAGGAGGTACTAAGTACCTTCTTGGCCATCATCTCCTGAGGCTTAACCCTACCTCTGGTACTTAGAATTTAGCAGGCATCTGTCTTCAGAGAGTACCATTTTCCCACACATACAGGATACCATCTTTCAAGTTATTAAACTTACATTTACTTTTCTTGGAGATGCTGTTTCAAAAAAATATTTTGTCATATTTGTTTGTTATATCTTGAAAGCTTTTTCTTTTGTAAAGAGGGAGAGAATGGTAGTATGTACTGAGAAATGAAGACTTGGAAAATAATTGAAAGGAGTACAGGGTGTGGTAATTAAGTTCGGTATATGTGGTTAGTGGAAATAAGTCATTGTTACACTGAAAGAAAAATAATATGCAAATATTAAAAAGTAAAAAACACAGAAATGATGAGAATTAAACACTGAACACAGTTCTATCTATCTATCTATCTATCTATCTATCTATCTATCTATCTATCTACTTATCTATCTCTCATTTTCTCTCTACTGTCAGAATTTAAATAACACAGGCCCCGTCATGTTCTACTCATTTGGTTCGAAGCTGCTACAAGAGGACACTTTTTTCTGATGGATCTACAACCAGAAGTCTGGATGAACCTTCCAACTTTCAGTCATTGCCACTTGGAATGTGTCACATTATCTGACAAGTGGTCAGTCATGAAGGAAACTGCAAGGGTGAACGACAAAGACAGCCTACTGGCCTATGAAAAAGGACAGTCTTATTGCAGACCTTTGCCAAGCAATCCAAAATATGATACAATCTACATGGAGGAAAAGTTCTACTGAGCTGGACATGTTCCTACATGATACAGCAGTAGCTCAGTGTAAAAATGGTCCTAATGGAAAGTTCTGAGAGCTCATGTGAACGCAGGAGGAGAGCTAAACAGGCTCCAGGGTCATTTTCAATGAGGACTGACAGACACTGTCATAGTAGTGCTTGTTGAGGCAGTTAGAGTAAGAAATGTATATAAATGCACACTACACCCATGCCATAAGACAGTCTATAAATTCACCAGTGAATGACCAAAAAAGATAACAATTAAAACCAAAATGAGGAATACAGAAGATTTCTCCATATTTCATTAAAATTTTGCATTCCTATCTGTGAAGATACCCTGAGATGGGAAATGGGTTGTTCTTTTTTTTTTTTCAAATATAAAGGGAAATTGTAGGATAAAAGAGACAGCCAAAGAAACACACAGTGGCCCTGAAACCATGGCTCTAAAAGAAGAGCCAAAAGCTTAAAAAGGGCCAATAAAAGAAACAGACTATAGCCCTGAAACCAGAGCCAAAAGGTTAAAAATTGCCAGTGAATAAAAACACACTTGGGACCTGAAACCAGAGTCAAAGAAACACACTCTGCCCCTGACACACTCAGCACAAAAGCCAACCAATCCCTTAAAAAGAAAACCAACCAATCCCTGAGCACAAAATGTAACGAATCTCTGAGTTTGTCCAAACTCAGGGAATGGAATCTGAGCAATTCTCACCCTGAAAAGCTCCCCCACTAAGATGCTCTACTACATAAGCCCTGTACACGTTCAGTTGGGAAATGCTTTTATCCACTCTGTGAGAGGAATCAACCTTCCTGGATTCTTCCCTTCCAATAAATCTCTTGAATGAGGTTTGGGTGAGACCTTCTTTTGTCAGAAGGGAGCAGAGCAGAGAGGGAACATTAGCCACAGTCGAGAAGAGCAGAGCAGAACTGTAACTTTTGCTGGGGAAACCTTTCCCTAACAAAGCAGAGTGGTTGCATTGGGGAAAGCTTTAACTGGAACAGATGTAAGCTGCTAGCTTAAATTGACTTTGTGCTATTGCTTGGCTCTCAACTGCCAGGATCCCATTCCAACAAGCTGCAAAAATTACAAAAACACCTACATTGCCTTTTCATGTAACCTACCACCACATACCAACAAATGCCTTCCTGCTCCAGGTATTCCATCTCTATTTAGCCTTTTCTCAGAAAAAAGCATGGCAGAGAATGCTAGAAGCCCAGGATTCTGCAGAGACTTTTGTCAGGAGGAAGAAGCTTCAGTTACTGCCACACTCATTATACTTGTGGATGAAGAGAGAAGGCAGCCAACCTCAATGTCTAACAACTTCAAACTAAAAGAAGGGAGGCAAGATACAAAGAATGCCCATGTTACGAGACCAGAGTGAGATACAAGATGAGGAACCAAACAACAGAGGTTACCCCTCAAGTGCTTACTACAACCAGCAGCCTCCAATTACAAGCATCTTCACAATGAACAGAAGACCACTGCTTCTGGAAGTTCACCATGATACTTCCCACCACTCTAAGGATACAGGTTCACCCTAGTCCAAGAATCAAACCCTACCAAAAAGGGATGAAAAGCAGAGAAGGGAGATGTGAGTCCTGCATGGGTCAACACAGACTAAAGACGGCCTCTAGGAGAAGAAACCAAAATAGAAGATTCTTGGAGTTCATCATCAAAGGTGCATCAATACCCTGTTCTTCAACACAGTCAGAAAGGAACCCTTTGATCTCTTCCTTGGGTCATGGACAGAGGATGACAGCTCATAAATCAGATCAAGTGAAACAGTTTCACACCCACATTTCCTTCACGAAGGTGTTCCTCTCTTTCTTGCCCAATGCTACTGACTGTATGTACAGTGTATGATGATGGGACACTCTATGCTAGAAGGTGACACCTCATGGGAACAATAGACACAGCTTCATCGATAAACCTTATAAGAAGCTCTGCCAATACCCTGGACTAAACCTCATGAAAGGGGGACTTCCATGCCAGGATTGCCTCTTTCACTAGCCCACACCTCAGCCTCCGTGGCTACTGTTGGATTCCTGGCATTCTCTCTAACCAATCCCATCTGTTAGCTCAGAATCCGACCTTCCCATTGGCTGCTGCCCTGTCTATGACATCATTCTCCCTCCAACTCTACCGTCACCTGGTGGGTTCTTGGGTTTGTCATGGTGATGCCTGTAAACAAATTTGCATCATCACAGGTCACCTGTGACCAGTGACCAGTGACCAGTAAATGCTGTCTGATACTGGACACACTTGCCACTCAGGTCAGCTGATCAAACAAGGACAACCATTTCTCTTGCTCAATTGTACTGTGGATTGCTGATACTCTCCTTCCGACCATGGCAGGTAAGGAAAGAAACTTTAAAACATTTCTTTGGTTCACTTCTCCCCTTATTTTTACTATACTTTAAATCTTGGTTTAGTGGGGATACCATTGATGCTGATACAGTTACCTAGAATTGAATGTCACATTTAGATTTGGTTCTTACTGGGGTTAGAATACATGGAAATAAAGAAGAAACACTGCAGAGATGACTCTGATGTACACAAAGGCAGTTGCAAACTGAATGTTACAGATAACCACAGACTAAATAAAAAGACACAAGACATTGTCACATCCCAACCCATTATTATTCAGCCACACTGTTGAGATTAGTCTAGGTAAAGGTTTCCTGTCACATATAGAAAACAATATCCAGCTCTGATCCCTGGCTCTTACACTCTATCCAGTCCGTCTTCCACATCATCCTTCACATTTTTTGAACACTGGTTGTGTTGGATATTATCAACATGGGCTGGGTAATCCACAATCAGTTGTTCTCTGGACAAGAACTGACACACCAGTGTGTGCAAGAATTCTCACAAGGATTCCCAACTAGGAGAGTTACAAGAAATTAACAATTACTGTGGAAGTGTTCATTGAAGAATCAATTTAACCAACTATTAAATTAAGAAATAATCTTATTCAGAGATGAACTCCATAATACATTTGTACTCGCAAGACATCACATGAAACACAGGCAATCAACATGAAATGTTATCAGCAGGTTGTATTCATGTAGTCATATATGCATATGAGCTGAATGGTTATATAAAAGTAAGAGGTAATGACTTACAAAAAAAGTAGTGGGGAACAGAAGGAGCTAGATGACCAAGGGATTCTTAGCTGAATACAGTTCTTATCTATGAAATCCCTGATACATCGTTTCATTAAGAAAGCTCAGAGTAGAGCCAAGCCTGGTGGACATGGAAAGAACCTACAATGCCAGCACTCTGATGCAGAGGCAGGCCAGTCTGTGTGATTTCAAGGTCAGACTGATCTAGGTACAGAGACTTTCTCTCTCTGCATAGAGGAATCTCTGCACAGAACAAGACAAAGGCACAGGCATGAGAAGCTGTCTAAGGTTCTCCTACACTAAACACTTCTGTTCTGGGACACAGGTGTGAGGCAGTACCACAGCAGGTATCAGAACAAGACAAAGCAGGGCAAAGAAGGGTGTTGTCTAGTCCGAGCAAGGGTCAACGTGGATAAACTAGGAAGTGCATGCCCACACAGGAAGAACAGGCAGCTCATCAAATGAGTGTCATCCTATCCATTACCAAGAATCATTCTGAACCACTTGTTTAGGATATGTGAGGGAAAATAGGTCTCAGACTCTCCCAGACAGAACAAACTGCAGATAACAAAGATCCTCATGGGAAGCCACACAGATTCCATCTCACTGTTCTTCCCACTTTCCTCTTGCTTCCTACAGAAAATTTCCAAAGTGCACCATTCTGTGGGACAGAATGTGCTCTGCAGCCCTCTGTGCCTGTGCTGAGGAATGCCACACCTTTAGCAGGAAGTGTGTGCAACTTCTTCAGAGTCTCCACCCCAGCTGTGGGTTCAGCATGGCTCCTGACATCAGACTCCAGCATTTGTTGCCATCAGCTCATGGACAGTGCCCACCCCTACTTACCAGCTGGCACAACCATGGTGACTACACTGACTGACCAGGGCCAGAGCTCTGCCTCAGCACTCTCCTATGCAGTTGTTCTCCAGTGGGATCCCACGGGAAGCATTGACAGGAGGCGAGCTGCACTCCAGGACTTCACTGTAACTGTCATTGACCAGAATACCACATTCTCCTCCTTGTCTATGACAGCCCAGGGTGATACTATTTTAGATCCCATTGCCTTAGTCCTCTCCTATCCAACACTATCTGCCAGCCTTGTTCAGGCCACACCACCACAGGTGCCAAATCAAGGATACAACCTGGCACCTTCCTACCAGGAGGGCACCCAGGTCTATTACTATGACCTCAATAGCCTGGGTCCTCTGATGGCTGGAGAACTCAGGCAGTGCCTGCAGGCCTGTAGCTCTGTGTCCTATTCTGGGGATCAGGCATCAGGGATTGTGATGATGCCAAAGGAGATTCAGCCAACAAATGTCCAAACACCCTTCTCCACCTCTGCCATCTAATATCCCACACCTGCTCATGACATGACAGACACCAGTCTTCAAGGTGAGTAAAGCCAGGAGGGGAGGAGTGAGATCAGCACTCAAAGCAGACACAGCTCGACCTTTCAGCAGTGGATGTCCTCAGGGAGAAAGGATGGGAGTCCTGAGAGCTCAGCCTTGGCCTGGCTCACCATCCCCATCTTCAGTCTCTGTAATGACTAACAATGCAGGGCAATGAGTGGCACCCATCCTCTATTAAGACATGTCCAAGGACACCACCACAGACACACGTCACTGACCTAGCTAATCAGTCCCATGCACCGTTACACAGCAATCACCTGCGGGAAGCCTTCCTTGGCAGTGGATGGGTTCTGCAGAGAATGTAAGGAGTCAGCGGTGAAGGAAGTGAGCCAGGCCATGGTGGTTGGGAGAATCTTGTAGCCTGACTAACTAGCAGCCAGAGTGTTTTTCTTTATTTATACAGAATTTACTTAGCAGACATTCATGATGTTCCAAAACATGGATCATCATTTTTGGTTTTGGACACTTCCTTTTGCTCATCTTTTAGTCATCATTTGTAAACTATGATCAAACAGAGTTATTATTTCCAATCATTTTTTCTCAGGTTTTGACATCATTAATAAACAGATTAATCATTCTCACTCATTAGCCCCATAGCCCTATTTTTAATAATCTAGAGGCATATGATAGTCTGTGCTCAGGCCTGTTAGTTTGGTTACTTCAAGGGCACTAGACCAAAACAAAATCCTCAACCATCCTGGGCATTTTGTCTTGTCCCAAGCAATGTATTATTAACTCTTAGTGGTCAGAGTGCCCAGGAGAAATCCTTAGGCTAAAGATGCTGCAGTTATTATTCAAATTCTGACATAATACAATCAATGTTCACATTTATCTCCTTATAGAATTTGTCTGTATGTTTAATCCTGGCATTCTGTTGTTCCTTGATATTGTGACATTATAGTGGCTCTACATGAGCTAACTTCTAAGACAGGGAGGTTGTAACACCTCATACTTTCATCATCTTTCCACTCCATACTTTACTTATCAATATGTCTCTATGTAGGGCAGAGTTGTATGTCATGTAATTGTCTGAGTGTACAGTGGGAAGAGCCTTGTAATCTGAACTGTGGACAATTCCTCTAGCCCACCGAATCTTGTTGGCCTTTTTAATTTTACTTTGTTTTGAATAGCTTGTCCCTGTGTAAGTACAGGGACAGATGTTTCAAGAATATCTAATAGCCTCTTGAAGAAACCTCTGGCTTCTTTATGTGTCACAACATCCAAGGCGTAAAGAAGACCTTCAAGTAGATAAGGATATCTCCCTCAAAGTGTGTGTGGGGGGAATAGTATGTTCAGGACTTTACTGGGTAAGCTTAGAAGCAGCATGCCTGGGAGAAGGCATAAATGATTCATAAGGAATTTTCTATCAATGCAACATACCCAAATTGTACAAATATTAAAAGTGCCCCATTAAAAGTGTAACAGGTGAAAACCAAAGGTGGCATGGCAGCCATCATGTGGCTCAGCTTTGCTGGATCTTTGTCAAGCAGCAGTTCTGGCATTATGACTTCTGCCATTCCATTCAGATATGGCTGTGTCAATCACCTACTTCCTAATCTGTTGCTCAGTGCTATAGAGGACACCAAGGCCTTTCTGTTTGGGAACACTTTATTTTCTCTGGGTTCAATTCTGACTCTAGAGCAGTGCAACTCCAAATCTGTCCTAGAAGAAGTATTACTCGCAGATTCCAAGTGCTGGCCCTGCCACTTTCTTACAAGCATAAGTGCATTGAGAGTCCAGTATACCCGGTGTACCAGTGTACAACTGCTAAGTTGGGCAAAGCTTCTCTCTCTCTCTCTCTCTCTCTCTCTCTCTCTCTCTCTCTCTCTCTCTCTCTCTCTCTCTCACACACACACACACACACACACACACACTCTCTCTCTCACACTTTCATTGGCTCTGTCCCTCTCTCTCACTTCTTTTTTTTGCAATGGTTATTCAGAAGTGAGCCAAGTCTATGCATGATCATTATGATATGTTCTCTACCACAGAGTCACACAAACCTAACATTTCACCTTCTGAACCCAATTTTCATATCATTAAAACAAGACTGTGAAATGTGGAGCTGGAGGAAATCCAGGGTTGTAGAAATGATTGCCTTGCAGGAGTGAGGAACTGGGTTTGGATACCTGAACCCATTTAGGAAGTCAGGCAACTGGGGGCATTTGAGTAATGCCAAGAGTTGGAAGACAAGGGTAAGTTCTTGAAAATTGTGGACCGGACAAGTTGCCTGATACCAAACTTTCACGAAAATGAGGGTCACTCTTACAGAGACATGGGAAAGAAAAGGGAGGACCACACCCCAAGGGAATTCTGTCACTTCCCCATGATCACTATGCATGCACACAACACACAAACAATGAGGAAAACACAAACATCTGAGAAAACATGATATCACATGGTTAGCAGAAATAAGACAGTGGTCACAAGTCTTCCAACAGATATGCTGCCTGTGCTACTCAAGCAGAACTCATAGGAAAGCCTTCCCCACTGCTGTAGGCGTCTGAGTACTGAGGTGCACTGAAAATTGGGGAGCACCTCACTTACCAGGCACTGACTTCTTCCTTGACTCTTTTTCAGTGGTGAAAATGGAGACATCCCTGGGATTCACAACTTCAGGCCAGACACTATGCTGCAGAGTCCAGACCTCTGCATTGCCTGCACCCAGGATGTCCAAAAGACACCGCCTGTCCATGGGTCTGGTTATTAACTGCCCCCATTGACAGTTTTTTGGAATTCCTGCCCTTGCCTCCTGCTCTGAGCTTGGAACAAACAGAGAATAATGACTTGGATTTGATGACAGCTGATCTATCAACTCCTCTGGATGCCTATGAGGGCATAAAAGAAAGCCAAGACCCATCACTTCTCCCTTTAGCACATGCCAACATGCAGCAGGCCTTGAGCTACACTGATTCAGGGAGCCTAAAACAGAAGCTTTCTCCTGACAATGCCACCTTGGGAAGCAGCAGCCTTGGTCAGGATGAGCCTGGGATGCTGCAGAGTGTGACGGTCTCCAGCATGGACTTTGCAGATATGACTACACTGGTGGCAGATATTCACCTTCCTGTAATCTTCAACTCCCTCACTGAAATGAACCAATTCCAAGATCCCACAGCAACCCAATCCAAAGACATCATGAGTGATCAGGGTCAGGAAAGCATCATCAGTGTGCAATTGGACCACGTGAAAAAGAATGGCCAGAAAGTCTTGAGATGCTTGATGGACCTTCTCAGGCCAGAATCCATTCAAGGACCTGGTGAGGGAGAAGAGGCTGTGGGCAGTGCTATGTCCAGTGAAGGGGCTATTGACAACATGCCCAAGCACATGGAGGGCAAAGCCCAGAAAGCCACACCCAGGATGCCCAGCAGAGCTAGGGCTGAGGGGCAAGACAAGACCAAGAGAACCAGAAAAAACAACTCCAAGAAAACAGAGGAGCTGAAGCAGTAAAGGAACAGAGTCAAGGAGGAAGACAACACCACCAAGCCAAAGAACCAGAGGAAGAGGAATCCACCCGAGCTCTGCTATGACAGCTTTAAAAAGCCTCGAACTCACCTCGGCATGCACATGCTAGAATCTGTGCAAGTCTTTCACCCACTGGGGAAGAAGAGTGAGAAGAAAAGTGGCATCTCCTCCTCCTAGGCTCAGCTGAACCTCAGCAGCAACAAAGATCCCAGGACAGGTCCAGTCACCACATCCCTTCTGGATGTGCCATGTGATGGCCGAGGCCCTGGTAAAACCCCGAGCAATGCTCAGAGACCAGAGAGCAATGCTCACAGGGAGTGTCCATCTCCATCCCAGTATGAGCTGCCCCCACCTGGGAATGTCAAGTTAGTACCTCTGCCTTTTCCAGCCCTGGACAAGCGGCAAGCCAGACTGGTTTCTAGAAAGCCTCTCTCCCTGGCTTCATGCAGGGCCCCCCGGGCCCCGCAGTACACCCTGTGAGGCCTCATTCACACTCGGCTCTGCGTACCACACTCAATCCATCTAAACCAGCTCCTGCCAGCACTTCTTTGATGGCCTCTGACAAGCCAGTTCTGCCTATTGCTACCAGTGCCACACGAGCTAACATAACCAACCCCATCCAGTCTTGCACTGGGCCTCAGCGAGCTGCCTCTAGGCCTGGACCCTACAGGGCATCATCTCACTCTTCACTCCAGAAGGAGCTTGCCTCTGCTGACAAGAACAAGGCCCCATCAACCCCCAAACCTCAAATCCAATATCTGCTACAAGACTTCAGCCACCAACCTATTCCATGGAGGAAAGTCCACATTCCAGGGCCAGTCATCTCACAGCCCATCACAGAAGAGCAGAGACCAGAGAGGGAGGCCATGAAGAGGCAGGCTCAACAGGAGAGAGAGAATGCTGCCAAGTACACCTCTCTGGGAAAACCAGAGCTCTTCCTTCAGAGGCAGAAGGATATGGAAATTTCTAGATATTTTGGCTATGTCATGTATGGGCTGGCCTGGAGTTTGGAACACAGTACTATTCAACATAGACAAGGTGAGCCATTGACCCAGATATACATGTATACGTTGGACTTAAAGATTTGGGTGAATGTGTACATAAATAGGTACATATGGAGTTAAGCAGGTTAATGTGTAGATCCAAGAATATTTAAATAAATGGTCGGACAGTTTCTATACTTGTAAATATTTGAAGACACTAAAAGTGACTGGAGATGCTAAAATTGGATATTTCATCCATGAGTAAGTATATAGAAGACTTTGATTGTTTCTTCGTACCTTTACTGTTATTCATTTGTGTTGCCAAAGTAGTAATATGTGATATATTAATATATCATATGCTATAAATCACTGGTAGTATTTTTATTTAAGGTAAAAGTAATTAGCTAAAACCTGGACTGGTTATAAAATTATTTTGACTTTTATTTTCATTATACTGGTTTTTGAACTTGGTATGTTTCCTATAGTGTATACTGTTATAGTAAACACACTCCTGTTCTCACCACACTTCCTCCCATTTTGAATCACTCACTTCAGTCCTTTAACCATTACTAGTCTTGGGCAGAGCTCCTCCTGAAATTTCATAACATGAAATACAGGATTCCATATATGCACCATCAAGGACATACTTTAAAGAGAAAATATACAAGGTTGAACAATTTCCTGAGAAGGGTTTCATTTGTTTACTCTTTGTCTCAAGTTGTATCCATCTTTGAAATCACCCATTAATACTTTATTTTGTGTTTGTGTGTTTGTTTGTCTACCTGAATTCCTGTGGAACAAATGTGTGGAGTGCCCACAGAGGTCAGAAGAGGCCATCGGATCTCTGAAGTTTGTAATTAAGAGATTGAAAGCCACAATAAGGGGCTCTGAAGCAAGCCTGGGGACTCTGCAAAAAAGCAAGTATTCTTATCTACTAAGCCATCTCATGAGCCTCAGTTGAATCCACATACTGCAAACAACATAACTTCATTTTCTCTATGGCTGAAAAAGACTTCACGTTCTACGAACATCTCATTTTCTTCACCCATGGCAATGCTGTTGGACACCATGCTTGGTTCCCTAATATTCTTGAAACGGTGCTGCAGTCAACACTGATGGACAAGTACCTCTCTAATATATTGAGTTCTTTGGAAAGACATATATGATCCATGGGGTGGGCCAGGTTTAGGCTTTTGGAGGATTCTCCACACTGACATCCAATCAGGCTGGAAATCTTTCCATCCTCAGCATTGTATAGCATTCCTTTATGTGAACTCTCTCAGTGGTGGCTGTCATTTCTTTTCTAGTTGGCCTTGGATGTCATCTAGGAGGGTCACTATGCATTTCCCTGATTCCTCCTCCATCTGAATCTTTGTATGTCCAAACTCTCGTTTTTATGAAATAGGGGAGGACTGTCTTTCTCTTTGCACTTTACTACCTGGGTTGCCTTCTTTCTTATGATTTATGTATTTTATCTAATTCTAAATAATCTAAATATTAATCTTCTCACAGGGGTAGCAATAGCAAAGATGTCCTCCTGTTCTCTAGGACCCCCTCTCAAATAACTGTTTCTTTTTTTTCTGGCAACAAATGCTTTACTTCCCCAAGAGACCATTTGTCAAATACGTCCCAGATTTCTGACGTGTGATTTCCTCCATCCTGGGCTGTCTCTAAACATCCAACACTTTGGCATACTCTGTGCTCTAATACTGTCAGTGTTACTCAGACTATGGCCTCAGAGGCATTTGGCATTTCTTTGACAGGGTGACACATAGGAAACATAACGCATTGATTTGCTAATTTGCTTTCAGATTCTTGAGACAGGTTCTCTCTCCATAACCCTGCATGTTCAGGAACTAACTATTTTGATCTGGCTACCCTTGAACTCACAATCATCATCCTGCCTCTACCTATGCCACTCCCTTTGCCTCTGTCTATGACTCTGCCTCTGCTTCTGCAATTTCCCAGGCACTGACCCTGCCTCAAGTGTGCTGAGACTAAAGTAATGCTCCAAAGAGTCAAATGGAATCAAGTTTCTTTCTGTCTATGTGGATATCCAGGTTTCCCAGCATGATTGGATGAAGAGGACATGTGTAAGCCAAGGTGCATTTTTGGTACCTACCCAAAACCTGAAGAGATTTAACTGAATGTGTTTACAACTGGAACTCAACACAGACTGCTGTTTCTAAATATCTGCAGATTTGGCAGAGATCCTAAGAATGTCATCCAGCTGTTGTAGAGGCCTAAGTGCAGAGGTGCACTGAGAGGAGGGGACATCTCAATTACCAGGGACTGACTCCTTCCTTGACTCTTTTTCAGTAGTGCAAAGGGAGACTTCCCTGGGAATCACACCTCAAGCCAGACACTCCCTCAGCTGCAGAACATATCTCTGCTTCTCCTGCACCCTGGATTACCAGATGAGGACACCACCTGTTGATGGTGGCAAGTCATTAAGTACCCCCTCAGCCTTCAGAATTCCTGACATTTCCACAAGCTCCATGCCTAGAACAAACAGAGAATGACAACCTGCATGAGATGGTAGCAAATCTGTCAATGCCTCTGGAAGCCTATGAGTGCACGAAAGAGAAACAAGACCCATCTCTCCTCCCTTCAGCACACCTCAACATGCAGCATCCCTTGCACTTCACTGATGCTGGGAGCCTAGGGCAGAAGCTTGCTTCTGACAATGCCACATTGGGAAGCAGCAGTCATGGTCAGGATGAGCCTGGGACATGCACAGTGTGTTGGCCTCCAGCATAGACTTGCAGACATGACTACACTGATGGCAGAAGTTCACCTCCCCAAATGATCAACTCCCTCTCTGAACTAAACCAATTCCAGGTTCCCACAGCCACCCAATGCAAAGGCTCCATAGTCATCAGGAGGAATCAGGCCCAGTAAAGATAAGGTGTCCTCAGCACACCCTTAAACCAGTTGAGGATGAAGGAAGAGAAAGTTTCTAATCTGCTTTATGGAGCTACTTGGGGCAGAATCCAATGTCAGGATCTGGTGGAGGGAGAGAGGCTGGGACCAGTGTTGTGGCCAGACAAGGGGCTATTGACAACATGGCCAAGCAAATAGAGGGCAAAGCTCAGAAAGCCACACTCTGTAGGCCCAGCAGACCTAGGGTTCATGAGCAAGACCAGACCAAGAGAACTAGAGAAAACAACTCCAAGAAAGCTGTGAGAGCTGAGGCCATCAAGTCACAGAGTCAAGGCAGAAGACAAGCCCACTGTCCTCAACAACAAGAGGAAGCAGGATCTACCTGAGCTCAGCCATGATACCTTTAAAAAGCTTCAAACCAACCTCAGCATGCACATGCTGGATCTGTGATGGTCTGTCACTCACTGTGGAAGCAGGGAGAGAAGAAAACTGGCATCTCCTGAACCTTCAACTCTTTGTGCTACTCTGTGCTCTAATAGTAACAGAGTTTGTTACACTTTGGCCTCTGAGGCATTTGGCATTATCTTTTTCCAGGGTTACATATAGTAAACAGAATTCATTTATTTATTAGCTCACTTTTAGATTCTTGAGACAGGGACCTTCTCCATAGCCCAGCATATCCTGGAACTGGCTGCACTGACCAAGTAATCATTGAACTCACAAAGATCTTTGCCTCTGCCTCTCCCTCTGCCTCTGCCTCTCTCTGCCTCTCTCTGCCTCTCTCTCTGCCTCTCTGCCTCTCTGCCTCTCTGCCTCTCTCTCTCTGCCTCTCTCTCTGCCTCTCTCTCTGCCTCTCTGCCTCTCTCTGCCTCTCTGCCTCTGCCTCTGCCTCTGCCTCTGCTTCTGCCTCCTCCTCAGCAAATGCCTCAAGAGCACTGGGACTAAAGGAATTCTCCAACAAGCCAAGTGGAATCAAGGTTCTTTCTGTACATGTGGATAACCATGTTTCCCAGCAAGGCTCGATGAAGAGACCATTTGTAATCCATGGTGCATTTTTTGTACATACCTAAAATCTAAAGAGACTTAACTGCAAGTGTTTACAACTGGAACTTAACTTGGATTCATTTTTTTCTGACAATCTGTTTTGTTTCAGTTGTAGGCTGTGCTTGCTACAATGTCTGTGAAGCACTGACCTCTAATGAGGTTGGCTTATGCTATGTTGAGGACTTTTTGCTTTTGTGGTAAAGTTTTTATTGCTTTTCTACTTCTAAGAAGTAGGGCATCACAATTTTGCTGAGCGATTGTATTCAAGCTGTCCATAGAGTTTCATCATGTATATATCTTAAAAATATCTAAACCCCAACTACTGTGTAGGCCCCAAATTGTCCATTCTAATAAAGGCTATGTCCAGAGTCACCCAATTAGAAAATGCTAACAAAGACAGCATGAAAAGATCCCACCTTCTGTATGCAATGATCCTCACAGGGACAATTTTCGATTAACAGAATGATGAATAGCAATGGCTTAGGGAGGCCTCTGGTTTTCTCTCTCTCTCTGCGTGGCTTTAACTAGAGATTTGGACACTGCCATGAGACTACTGTGCTTCACTTTACACCTTAGGAACAAAAGAAAGGCATTTGGACAGATATCTTCCAATCTTGATATTATTATTTTAATTTTGTTTTCAAATTAAGGATCTCATAGAACAACCCTTATTAAATAAATATCAGGAAGCATTTTTCTTATTAAAGCATTAATACAATGCTCTTCTTTTATGTATTCTTCTCAGTGACTATTAATTTTCATTGTACTATTCATTGAACACGTTTTTCTTAAAACATTACATTGTATACTGAGCCCAGAAACTCGGTTACTTACACCTACTCATTCCTTAACTCTCAACACAAATCTTAGCAATTGTTCTGCTCCACAAAATTGCCTCCAATGTCATGAATGGAAACATGTAGGTAAGTAAAATCTAGGATTGATATATAGAGACAGGATCAGGAGATATTTGTCTGGGGCTGGATACACTTGGTACAATATGATTATCTCAAGTTAAAAGAATTCTCCTGCAATCACCTTGACTGCATTCATCACTTTAGCTGAAATGAGTTCCATGGTGTGTAGACATCACATATTCCCTATCCATTGCTGTTACTAAAGCAAGATCAGGCCGTAACATAGATATTCCTGAAAAATGCGGCAAACTACACTGATGTGCAAAGCAATAACATGATCAATTTCTTGTAATAGTAAGGATGAGATATGTGGAAGACCAGGTGTTGGTGTTTAAAGGCTCTCCACACTGAAATTCATAGAAGGTAGAATACTTCACATTATACCCACCAACTTATTGGTATTTCCTGTGGAAGCAATACATGGAAGTCCATTACTTTCAGTTAACTCTCCACTTCTTCTATTCTCTAGCTTCCCAAAACACCATTTTCCACCAGGGCCTGGTGTTCAAATGCAAGTAACATTTAGAATGACAAGTCAAGTTATTATGACTCTCTATGGCTCCTTCTACTATGTACAGTTAAGCTTCACAGCCACAGACCTGTCTATCACTGCATTAATCTGTTCAATTACTTTCTAAGGTCTCCATCCATCTGAGGTAATCACTGCTAAGACATCACAATGGGATGTTCACTTGATTTTGGAATAGAAAGCCATGCTACTCTATTCTACCCCACTGCTCTAGCTCTCAATTCGATTGGGCTCCTACTTGCAGGACAATCCCTGAGCTTTGGATGGACTGCTTTGTGCATGGTCCATTTCTGAGTACCAGCCTGCCATCTGACCACAACAGCAGCCACTGAGACTCAGCAACCTAAACGATAACAACTCTTTCCATCAGCAACAGAAACAAATGCCAAAGGAAGAACAGCAAGGAGCAGACTATAACAATTACATCTGCACCTGAAGCTACATTAATCTCCTGCAAAGGCAAGGCTCAGAAGGGATATATAGAGACCCAGACACTCCATTGAACAAAACATTAGCAATTATCTTCCAACTGGGACCTAGTACCTCCTCACTCACAAGAGATTTTAAGGTGGATTATACTACATGATAAGAATTCCCTTCTGGGGCATTACATACTCATCACAGGAAAGATCCACCAAGATGAAGTTTCAATTCTGAACATTTATGCCCCAAACACAAGGGCACCCACATATGTAAAAGAAACATTACTAAAGCTTAAACCACATATAAAACCCCACACATTAATAGTGGGAGACCTCAACACCCCACTTTCACCAATGGACAAATCTCCGAAATCAAAACTTAACAGAGAAATAAAGGATTTAACTGATGTCATGACTCAAATGGACTTAATCAATATCTACAGAACATTCCATCCTAACAAAAAAGAATATACCTTCTTCTCAGTGCCCCATGGAACCTTCTTTAAAATTGACCACATACTTGGCCACAAAACAAATCTCAACAGATACAAAAAAATTGGAATAACTTCCTGTGTTCTATCAGACAACCATGGTCTAAAGTTAGATTTCAACAATAACAAAAACTACAGAAACCCTACAATCTCATGGAAACTGAATAATACTCAACTGAATCACCAATGGGTTAAGGAAGAAATAAAGAAAGAAATTAAAGACTTCCTAGAGATCAACAAAAATGAAGACACCACATATCCAAACCTATGGGACACTATGAAAGCAGTGCTAAGAGGGAAATTCATAGCACTAAATGCCCACATAAATAAGTGGGAGAAATCTCACACTAGTGACTTAACAGCACACCTGAAAGCTCTAGAACAAGAAGAAGCAAAGTCTCCCAAGAAAAATAGACACCAGGAAATTATCAAAGTGAGAGCTGAAATCAATAAAATAGAAACAAAGAGAACAATACATAAATTAATGAAATAAGGGGTGGTTCTTTGAGAAAATCAACAAGATAGACAAGCCCTTATCCAAACTAACCAAAAGACAGAGAGAGAGCATTCAAATCAACAAAATCAGAAATGAAAAGGGGGACATAACAAAAAACAATGAGGAAATCCAGAGAATCATCAGGTCATACTTCAAACACCTCTACTCCACAAAACTGGAAAACCTAAAAAAATGGATAACTTTCTGAATAGGTACCACATACCTAAGTTAAATCAAGACTAGATAAACTATTTAAATAGTCCAATAACCCCTAAGGAAATAGAAACAGTCATTAAAAGTCTCCCAACCAAAAAAAGCCCAGGAGCAGATGGTTTCAGCGCAGAATTCTACCAGATCTTCAAAGAAGAGTTAATACCAATACTCTCTAAATTGTTCCACACAAAAGAAACAGAAGGAATATTACCAAACTCCTTCTATGAGGCTACAATTACCCTGATTCCTCAACCAAACAAGGATACAACAAAGAAAGAGAACTACAGACCGATCTCCCTCATGAACATTGATGCAAAAATACTCAATAAAATACTGGCAAACAGACGCCAAGAACACATCAAAACAATTATCCACCATGATTAAGTAGGCTTCATTCCAGGGATGCAAGGGTGGTTCAACATTCGAAAGTCCATCAATGTAATACACCATATAAACAAACTCAAAGAAAAAAACACATGATCATCTCACTAGATGCAGAAAAGGCATTTGACAAAATCCAGCACCCCTTCATGATAAAGGTCTTGGAGCGGTCAGGAATACAGAGAACATACCTAAACATAACAAAGGCAATTTACAGCAAGCCAACAGCCAACATCAAAGTAAATGGAGAGAAACTCAAAGCAATTCCACTAAAATCAGGAATGAGGCAAGGCTGTCTGCTCTCTCCATATTTACTCAATATAGTACTTGAAGTTCTAGCCAGAGCAATAAGACAACATAAGGAGATTAAGGGGATACAAATTGGAAAGGAAGAAGTCAAGCTTTCCCTATTTGCAGATGACATGATAGTATACTTGAGTGACCCCAAAGATTCCACCAAGGAACTGATACAGCTTATAAACACCTTCAGCAACACAGCAGGATACAACAACAACTCAAAAAAATCAGTAGCCCTCCTATATACAATGGACAAAGAAGCCGAGAAAGAAATCAGAGATACATCACCCTTTACTATAGCCACAAATGACATAAAATACCTTGGGGTAACACTAACCAAGCAAGTGAAGGACCTATATGACAAGGACATTAAGTCCCTGAAAAAAGAAATTGAAGAAGATGTCAGAAAATGGAAAGATCTCCCATGCTCATGGATAGGCAGGATTAACATAGTAAAAATGGCAATCTTACCAAAAGCAATCTACAGATCCAATTCAATCTCCATCAAAATACCAACACAATTCTTCACAGACCTGGAAAGAATAATACTCAACTTCATATGGAAAAACAAAAAAACCCAGGATAGCCAAAAGAATCCTGTATAATAAAACAACCTCTGGAGGCATCACGATCCCTGACTTCAAGCTGTACTATAGAGCTACAGTAATTAAAACAGCTTGGTACTGACATAAAACCGATATGTGGACCAGTGGAATCGAATTGAAGACCCTGACATTAATCCACACACCTATGAACACATAATTTTTGACAAAGAAGCCAAAAGTGCACAATGGAAAAAAGAAAGCATCTTCAACAAAAGTGCTGGCATAACTGGATATCAACATGTAGAAGGCTGCAAATAGATCCATATCTATCACCATGTACAAAACTTAAGTCCAAGTGGATCAAGGGCCTCAACATAAATCCAGCTACTCTGAACCTGCTAGAAGAGAAAGTAGGAAGGAGTCTTGAACGCATTGGCACAGGAGATCACTTCCTAAATATAACATCAATAGCACAGACACTGAGAGAAACAATCAATCAATGGGACCTCTTGAAACTGAGAAGCTTTTGTAGAGCAAAGGATACGGTCAACAAGGCAAAGCGACAGCCTACAGAATGGGAAAAGGTCTTTACCAACCCCACAGCTGACAAAGGACTGATATCCAGAATATATAAGGAACTCAAGAAATTAGACATCAAAATGCTCAACAGTCCAATTAAGTAATGGGCTATAGAACTAAACAGAGAATTCTCAACAGAGGAAACTCAAATGGCTGAAAGACATTTAAGGAATTGCTCAACATCCCTAATCATCAGGGAAATGCAAATCAAAACAACTCTGAGATACCACCTTACGCCTGTCAGAATGGCTAAGATCAAAAACATTGAAGACACCTTATGCTGGAGAGGATGTGGAGCTAGGGGAACTCTCCCCCACTTCTGATGGGAATGCAAGCTTGTACAACCACTTTGAAAATCAATATGGCACATTCTTAGAAAATTGGGAATCCATCTCCCCCAAGATCCAGCTATACCACTCTTGGGCATATACCCAAGGAATGCTCAATCATACCACAAGAGCACTTGTTCAGCTATGTTCATATCAGCATTGTTTGTAATAGCCACAACATGGAAACAACCTAGATGCCCTTCAACTGAAGAATGGATAAACAAAATGTGGTACATATACACAATGGAATACTACTCAGCAGAGAAAAACAATGACATCATGAGGTTTGCAGACAAATAGATGGATCTAGAAAAAATCATCCTGAGTGAGGTAACCCAGACTCAGAAAGACAAACATGGTATGTACTCACTCAAAGCAGGATACTAGATGTGGAACAAGAGTGACTGGACTGCTACTCACATCACCAGGGAGGCCACCTGGAAAACAGGACCCCAAGAAAGACACGGGGAACGCCCAATGATGGAGAAATGGAAGAGATATACATGAATAGCCTGGACATGAGTGGGGGTAATGAAGGGCGAGGGTCGAGGGAAAGAGAGCTTGGGGGAGTGGGAGATCCCAGCTGGATCAACAACAGAGAGGGAGAACAAGGAATAGGAGACTATGGTAAATGAAGACCACAAGAGAATAGGAAGAAGCAAAGTGCTAGAGAGGCCCACAGAAATCCACAAAGATACCCCCACAACAGACTGCTGGCAATGGTCGAGAGACAGCCCGAACTGACCTACTCTGGTGATGGGATGGCCAAACACCCTAATTGTCGTGCTAGAAACCCCATCCGACTACTGAGGGATCTGGATGCAGAGATCCACAGCTAGGCCCTTGGTGGAGCTCTGGGTGTCCAATTAGCGAGAAAGAGGAGGGTTTATATGAGCAAGAATTGTTGAGACCAAGGTTGGATAAAGCACAGGGACAAATAGCCAAACAAATGGAAACACATGAACTATGAACCAATGGCTGAGGGGTCCCCAACTGGATCAGGCCCTCTGAATGGGTGAGACAGTTGATTGGCTTGATCTGTTTGGGAGGCATCCAGGCAGTGGGACCATGTCCTGTGCTCATTGCATGAGTTGTCTGTTTGAAACCTGGGGCCTATGCAGGGTCGCTTGGCTCGGCCTGGGAGGAGGGAACTGGACATGCCTGGACTGAGTCTACCAGGTTGATCTCAGTCTTCCTCGGGGGAGGCTTTGCCCTGGAGGAGGTGGGAATGGAGGTGGGCTGGGGGGAAGGTGAGGGGGCAGGAGGGGGGAGAACAAGGGAATGCATGGCTGATATGTAGAACTGAATTGTATTCCAAATAAATAAAATAAAAAAAAGTTCCCTTCTGTGCATGTGTACACATATCAAATTGGAGAGTTGTTGCGAATATACCTAACAAATGTACCTTCTCTGTACTAGTGTATACATCTCTCTTGACATTTTACTATGTGGGGGAGGCAGCCAACAACCTAATAGGACACTTCCTGACCATTCTCTCCCAAAATGATGGAAGAGCCTGCTTGGTCTATGAAAGCCAGCCAACTGGCTATCAGAAAGTGGGTTCCAGCTAAGGGCAAGTCAGACTTCTTCATATCCTGCAACTCAGATTGGCACTATTCTACTTCTGGCTCATAACTTACAACAGGATCGAAATAGCTTTTATAATTTGGAAGGTCCTAAGGACCTTCTTGCCCAACACCTCCTGAGGCTTAAGCCCACCTCTGGCACTTAACATTTAGCAGGCATATGTCTTCAGGGAGACACTTTCCACCCATGCAGGATACCATCTTCAAATTCTTAATTTACTTTTACTATTCTTGGAGATCCTGTCCCAAATCTTCAGGCACTTGGAGGATATAATGATACCATCCAGGAAAGACAGATTTCCTAACAGGGTACCTAGCGTCTGTGAAGACCTACCACTGCCTATTCTATCAGGGGACAGGCTTCTTGCAAAGTTACACACTAACCAGATTCTCTAAGAAGGAGGACAAGTCTAGTCCTCTACACCTGGAAAAGATCCCAACCCTTAGAGCTACATATTCCTCACTAGAACAGAATTCACAATAAGGGTAGGTATGGATACAAAGTCCTATCTTAAAAATTAAAAAAGTCTTGGTATTCTAGATTATAGACTTCTATGACAAGTCTCTTTAACTCCTAGTTTTCATGACTCTTGTGGGGCCATTGTGGATCATAACATCTCTTAGGAGTCTGGTAACATTAACCCAACCTCTTTTCACTGAAACAAATACAAGTGCATGGCCCCTGTCTCCCCTTCACTTGAGTTTATGCACACATCTGATACACACCACAAAAACACTGAAGAAGCAGGTGCCTCACTCTCTTTTTCTGAACAAACCAGGCCACTGAGAGGGCTCAGAATGAGCAAGCAATCTCTGACCCTAGCACATTATCTCTAATAAAAACATATACCCAGGTTATCCTGTATGTGTTGCTAAACACAGCATGGCATGTGCTTACTTTGCTCTCAGAAGTCAACATTTTACATGCATGTTTTCTATCTATTCTGATTTATGGACTTTGGAAGCTCACTAGCATGGCATGTGGGTTTCTGTCAATATCTTCCTGAAAATTTAGCCAGCACAAGTATTATCACATGTGTGTCTCCATAACCATGTCTATTCCTACAGCGGGAGAAACAAAGGTCTTCTCACCTGACATAGAACACCATTGATACAGCAAGAAATAATTCCACCCAAATCAACAGTAATGAACTTGTTAAATACCAAAGTTCTTTAAAAGTGAATGGTGGATGAGTTACTTGCACTAGGCACCATGATTTAGATGTGGATGTATGAAGCAAAAACTCATGTTGGAGACTGACCCAGGACTGTTTGACCCAGGACTGTTGTGTCTTGAGTTTTCTGCTTCATGGAGTCTTGCAAAAACAGGGCGTCCTTGGCCTAACCACAAAATGTACGTTTAGATAAACCACTTGGCATAAACTGTAATCAGCCAGCTGCAGAAGCCTGGGACCAAAGAAACACCCTACCCTGACCACCCTGACTTCTTCTCAAAAAAATTTTTCCACTCTCCCTGCTCCCCTTCCCTGCCTGAAATCCTGCTTATAAGCTGCAACATCCTGCCAATAAACGAGACCTTGACGCAACTCAGACTGACTCTGTCTTTCTTCATGCGCCTGGTCTCCTTCTTCTCTCACCCCCATTGGCTTTCAGGTGGTTCCCTCATCGAGACCCTCGAATAACCCGACCTGCTGGACAGGTCAAGTGGCGCCCAACGTGGTACTCGAGGCACGGCGACCCACCGGACGACAGATGAAAGAAGGTCCGGCCGGACATACATATTTTGGTAGAGGCGCCGGACAGCATCACTCGTGCGACACGGGCTACCTTGAGGTAAGACTTGTCGTCCCATAAGCCATGGGCAAAGTTTTGTCTAAAGAAGCTCTCTTCATAAAAGAGATGCAGGATAGTCTCAGGGAGAGGGGAATAAGAGTAAAAAAGAAAGACTTAATATAATTTTTCTGTTTCGTGGAGGAGAAATGTCCCTGGCTGGTCATCAACGGTCTGGGCATTCACCCTCTGACTTGGAATAAACTAGGAAAAGATATCAATGAGATGCTCAAAGAAGGGGAAAATATCCCTGATGCATTTTTCAGTTTCTATGGAGTAATAAGAGATATCCTAAAAGACTCAGAAAAGGATGGTAAAGTGTCACATTTACTGGCACTCGCAGAGGACCTATTAAATGATGTATCCTGTCCAGAAGGAAAAAAGGTTGCAATAGCTTCGGTTAAGGCAGGTCAGAATAATGAAAGAGTTCCAGAGAAAAAAAGGGGTGAAATAGCTTCAGGTAAGGCAGGTCAAAAAAATGAGAGAGTTAACGCCGTAGCCAACACAAACAGACGAGACAAAACCGATGGTCAAAGCGAAAGCAAGTGCAGCCTCATCAACGAGGCCACAGGGGAGACTGGCTCTCGCGCTCCTTCTCTGATTTATGAGCCTGTATTGGAAAAGGACTTGGGCCCCCCTTTTAATCAAATCTCCCCCTCCCGTTAAGTCTCTGTATCCTGTTATCCACAAAGACAAGGGTGATCATTGGCTAGACCCCACCTCAGAGGCCAGCTTAGAGGAGGAGGCAGCCGTTATGAGAGAGAGAAATACGATCCATTTAGATCTCAGACTTTGATGGCCCACACGGGGTGCCTCCCGGTCACCAGAGGGTCAAATGTCTTACAATGGCCTCCCCCTCTTCCACCCGAATTTGTCCCTTCTGCCCCCTTAGATCCCCTCAGCACTACCCGGGGTCCGGAGCCTGCTCGCACTAAGGAATCTCTTTTAAGTCAAGTCCGTAGTCTAAAGGAGGTCCTCTCATTAAAAAAGGAGCTTAAGGACCTCACCCACCAGATTCAAACTCTACAGGCTGACCTCACCGATACAGACTCACCTCATAAAGTAAGCATAAAAAAGCATGGTACTCAGAGGCGGGCACCCACAGTATCCCTCTCTTTCCCAGTAATGACTCGCTCGACTGGCCAGCCTCGAAGTACTGGGGAGGCAGGGCAGTCAGGGGAAACAGAGGAACCAATGGAACAGCCAGACTCCTCCAATGACCAGGAAGAAAAGGACAAAGAGAGAAATGATGGGGAGACTGATAATGCGGCTTCGAGCTCCGAGGAAGAAGCCGAGGACGAGCCGGCCGATGACAGGGGAGAACCAGAAGAACATACTGGTCGTGGCTCACAGAGCTCCCATATTTTTAAGAAAATAAAACTTAAACATCTAAAGGATTTACATTCGGCTGTTAAAAATTATGGCATTAATGCCCCGTTTACCATCTCAGTCCTGGAAGGACTTGGACAGGGGGTAGTCTCCTTCCCCATGAATGGAATAAGATTGTCCAATCAGTCTTGACTCGTAGCCAACATTTGACTTGGAAGGCCAAATTTATAGATAGGGCTGAAACACAGGCTGCATTAAATAAACGTAGCCCACAGATGGCCTCTTGGTCCATAGACAAACTGACAGGGCGAGGCTGTTACACCGCGGAAAATAAACAAAGAGACTTGTCGATAGGACTCTTGGCACAAACCTCCCAGGCAGCTCTAGCGGCATGGTGGGCCATCCCCTCCATGGGGTCGGCCAGCACTTCACTATCCAAGATAATACAAGGAGCTAATGAGCCTTATGCTCAATTTGTAGCTAGACTATTGGAAGCCGCTGAGCGGATCTTGGGAGAGGATGGTGCTGAAAACATCATGGTTAAACAACTGGCTTTAGAGAATGCCAATGCAGCCTGCAGAGCCGCCTTGAGGGGCAAAACTAAAACAATGGACCTTAATGGCATGATTAAGCTGTGCGGTGAAGTAGACTCTTTTGAACACAAAATTTCAAAATCCATCAGTCTAGCCATAGGTGCTGTCCTTCAGCCCTTGGCCGGAAAATAAGGAGGAGCAAAAAATTGTTTTAGATGCGGAGCCCCAGGCCACTTTGCCCGCCATTGTCCCACCAACCCCAATCCCGGGACTTCTTCCCTCAAGCCCAACTCTGACCCTTGCGGCCCAGCCCCTGGGGTATGCCCCCAATGTAGGCGGGGACGGCACTGGGCTAGCGATTGTCACTCCATTTATGACAGTGCGGGCCAGCCCCTGACTGCGGTCCAGGGAAACGGGCTGAGGGCCCCGGTCCAGGGCCCTCCTCCGCAGCGACCATCCCCTCTCCGGTCAGGAACCAACAACTCTTTTGTCCACCCTCAGCAACAGGAAGCTACATGTCCTCAGGGCAATCTAACCCACCTTGCTCAAGCTTATCTAGAGCCACCCCAGGCAGCGCAGGATTGGACCTCTGTTCCTCCACCACCCGGATTGTAACTCCAGAAGAAGGAACGGTAGTGATAGAAACGGGGTTTTTGGTCCTCCCCCACCCGGCATGTTCTTCCTTGTCATCGGTCGAGCTTCCAGCTCGATACAGGGGCTCACAATCATCCCATCCATAGTCGATAGCGACTACGATGGAGAAATAAAATTTCTAGGTTCAGCCTCTCGAGGCCCAGTCACTATCCCCATGGGTCAGCGAATAGCTCAGGCCCTACCACTTCCATTAACCAGGAAATTTCAACATAAAAATCCCTCCCGTGGTTCCTCTCATACCGGCTCATCTGACATATTCTGGGTACAACAACTGACTGAAAGCCGACCCACTATAAAACTTCTGTTAGACGGGAAACCCTTCCTTGGCCTTCTGGATACTGGTGCTGATGCTACCATTATCTCGAAAAGATATTGTCCAGTTGCATGGCCTTTGGAGCCCACAGCCACCCATTTAAAGGGGATAGGACAAACACAAAATACCCTTCAGAGTTCAAAAATATTACAATGGGAGGACCCTGAGGGAAACACAGGGACCGTAAAACCTTTTGTAGTTGAGGGATTACTGGTCAATCTGTGGGGCCGTGACATTATGACTCAGATGGGGGTCATCATGATGAGCCCTAATGACAAAGTGACCCAAATAATGTTAAAAACAGGCTTCTTACCAGGAAAAGGTCTGGGGAGGCATGAGCAAGGGCCCACACAACCTATTATGGCTAAACAAAAATTAGATAGAAAAGGACTGGGTACGGGTTCTACGGACCTTTTTTCCTAAAGACCACTGCTCTCTCTGCACGCCATGCCAACAAAATAACATGGAAGTCAGATGACCCAGTGTGGATAGACCAGTGGTCCTTGCCTCAAGAGAAGGTCCAAGCTGCCCTTCAGTTAGTGCAGGAACAATTAGACCAAGGGCATCTCGAACCCTCTATCTCCCCATGGAATACTCCTATTTTTGTCATAAAAAAAGGACTGGAAAATGGAGGTTATTACAGGATCTTAGAGAAGTTAACAAAACTATGATACCAATGGGGCGCTACAACCAGGGCTACACTCGCCTGTAGCCATTCCCAGAGGGTATGCCAAAATAATTATTGATATTAAAGATTGCTTTTTTTCTATTCCCCTTCATACTGCTGATTGTAAAAGATTTGCCTTTTCTATTCCCATTACTAATCAGATTGGACCAAATCCACGCTTTCAATGGAAGGTTCTGTGCCAAGGAATGGCCAATTCACCCACTCTTTGTCAGAAATATGTGGCCCAGTCCATTGACCCAATTAGAATACAGTTTCCTGAGGCTTATATTATCCATTACATGGATGATTGGTTGATCGCTGCTGAGACAGTGGAAAGAACACATCTAGTAACACAGAAGTTGGTATGGGCCTTACAAGATAGAGGGTTTCATATCGCCCCAGAAAAAATTCAAACATAATTTCTTTTTCTGTTTTTGGGGTTTGAACTTCACCCTGAGCTCCTCTATACTCAAAAGATTCAGATCAGAAGAGATACCCTCTCTGCCTCAATGATTTTCAAAAGCTTTTGGGGGACATCCAATGGCTACAACTTTACCTCAAAATGACAAAAGGGGACATACGTCCTCTCGAAGATATCCTTAAAGGAGATCCTGACCCCCTCTCTCCCCGACACCTTACCACGGAGGCAGAAAGGGTACTTGATGAAATAGGATTAGCCATCACCCGACAACACATCGGGTTTTTCTCTCCTGCCTTACCCCTGCATTTAGTGGTCTTCTCTACCAAGTTTGCACTTACTGGCCTGTTGTGGCAAGAGTCTGTACCCTTGCTTTGGGTACACCTCCCGGTTGCTAAAAGGAAAGTCCTTCCTTTATGTCCCCTGTTAGTGTGCCAATTAGTAATATTGGGAATAAGAACCTCCACTAGATATTTTGGGAAGGGACCTGACATTACTACTATCCTGTATGATAAAGAAAACCTAGAATGGCTATCTATGCATTACCTGGAATGGGCTACACTTGTTTGTTCTTACACGGGAAAATTCGATACCCAGATGCCTAGTGATAAGTTGTTACAATATTTTTCTTTCACTCCCTTTCCTCTTTCTTAAAAGTACTAAGTTAAAGCCAGTTCCCAATGCCTGCACAGTATTTATAGATGGATCAAAGAATGGTCAAGCTGCATATGTTTATAACCAGCAACAAAGGATTATAAAAACACCCTTTAAGTCCACCCAATTGGTGGAGCTTTATGCCACCCTAGCAGTGTTCAAAGCATTTGAGGCACGCCCCCTTAACCTGTATTCAGACAGCAGATATGTGGTGGGAGCACTGCAGGTCCTGGAAATGGTGCCAGTAATTCAATCAAACACCCCAACTTTTGAGATGTTTTCAAAAATTCAGAGATTGATCCGCCAAAGGTCAAAGCCCTTTTTTATCAGGCACATTCGTGCTCACACTGGCCTGCCCGGACCCCTAGCACTGGGGAACGAACTTGCGGACACCGCTACACGGACCCCCTTGATCTTGCTTCTAGAACAAGATCAGGTCGCGGCTGCCCGCAAGGCCCATCAATTACATCACCTTAATGCCCAAACCTTGAGACAAAGGTACTCACTCACTAGAGAACAGGCTAGGGAAATTGTCAAAAGCTGCAAAAATTGCCTGATATTTTTGCCCGAGCCCCATTATGGGGTAAATCCTAGGGGTCTTGTTCCAGGACAAATTTGGCAGATGGATGTCACCCATGTCACTTCCTTTGGAAAATTAAAATATGTACATGTCACCATTGGTACCTTCAGCGGATTTATCAGCGCCTCTGCTCACAGCAGGGAGGCCACTAAGGATGTCATTAATCATATGCTACATGTCTTCACTGTGCTGGGGCAGCCAAAATGCATAAAAACAGATAATGGCCCGGGGTACACCAGCAATAAGTTTAAACAATTCTGCTTGCAATTGGGGATAAAGCATGTCACCGGAATACCCTATAACCCGCAGGGACAAGGCATTGTGGAACGGGCTCACCAAACCTTAAAGAACACTATTAGTAAACTCAGCTCACAGGAAACCTTGTTCCCTATCAAGGGAAACCAAAGGATGTTGCTTGCACATGCCCTCTTTGTATTAAATTTCTTGACTTTGGATGGCTTGGGAAAATCCGCAGCTGAATGACACTGGCACCCAGAGACCAGCCCAAGATACACCCAGGTTCTCTGGAAAGATCCCATCACTGGAAAATGGGGCGGCCCAGATCCAGTACTAATCTGGGGAAAAGGGTCCGCATGCATCTATGACACCAAGGAAAATGGGGCCCGTTGGTTGCCCGCAAGATTAATTAAACCCTACTTTGTAAAAAGGGTCCCCTAAAAAATAAATAATAACCTTGGGTCCAGGAATTAGCCCTGAGACATGAATCTTTCTTTTGCAGGTACCCCTGCGACCCAAGGAAAGAGAAGGACCATGAGTACTCTCGTCGTTCTCCCAGCATGCCTCAGGACCGGAAAAAACCGCCTCTATGCTCTTCCTTTTCTGTTAATTTTGACCGCCAACTCTATGGCCGAGGCCAGTCCCCATGCTTTTAAAAAACTTACTTGGCAGGTCATCTCCCACACTGGGGAAATGGTCTGGCAGACGTCTGCCAATCGCGCCCCTTTGCCATGGTGGCCGGACTTGACCCCTGATTTTTGTCAATTGGCTGCGGGTTTAGACATTTGGGACATCCCGGATAAAGGTATCAACGGGTTAAATATAAGTCATGATAGTTCCCCTCATAGTCAGCGCGCCTACACTGGATGCAGCAGTCCCACCGCACGCTGTCGACTTGCTCAGTCTGACTTTTATGTCTGTCCCAAAGATGGTAGAAATCCTACCCAGGCATATAAATGTGGAGGATTCGAAAAATATTTCTGTGCCTCATGGGGATGTGAAACAACTGGAAGTGCCTACTGGCACCCTTCATCCTCCTGGGACCTGATAACTGTTAAGTGAAATTACAACAAAATCTATACAGGGGCCAGTGGATGCTACTGGAACAATATACCAAAATCCCTTATGTGGGGGCTGTCCCTTCTCCACTGAGAAAGGAAAATCATTTTCAGGTTGGGCTACAGGCCGCACCTGGGGCCTGCGATGGTATCAGTCAGGCTCGGACCCAGGAGTAACATTTAAAATAAAATTACAAATAGAAAATCTTAACTCTGTCCCCATTGGACCCAACCCAGTCCTCCCCAAAACTCTAGGCAAGCTCCCAGCCCCAGCCAAAGCAGCGGCTACCCCAGCACCCACTCCTGTTGGCACCCTCTCCTCCTTTCTGCCAAATGCCTCCTCCTTTACCCCACAGACCACAGACAATAGACTGTTTAGCTTAATACAAGGAGCATATATAGCCTTAAATACTACAAGCCCGGATAAGACCTTGGATTGCTGGCTTTGCCTTACCTCCAGCCCCTCTTTTTATGAGGGAATCGCCTTTCAGTCCACTGCTAACAAGCTCTCTTCCCCTAGCAGCAGGTGCCAAACTAACCCTCATAGATTGACACTCTCTGAAATTTCTGGGCTAGGATTCTGTTTGGGTACGGTACCATCGACTCACCAACATCTCTGCAATCAGACAATAGCACCCACCAAGGGAAGCTACTATCTTGAGGCACCCAATGGGTCCTACTGGGCCTGCAACACTGAATTAACCCCCTGTGTGTCTGCTCAGATATTTAATGAATCCCATGAATTCTGTGTACTTGTTCAGCTGTGGCCTCGTGTCACATATCATGAGGAAAGCTCAGTGATAGAATTCTTTGAGCAGAGGGGCAGATTCACTCGAGAACCTGTATCTATGACTATTGTCCTCTTGTTAGGCATCGGAGGCATTGCTGCTGGAGTCGGTACAGGAACCACTGCTCTTGTACAAAATAACCACCTGATGCAGTTACAAATGGCCATGACCACCGATCTAGAGGCTAAGAAAGATCCATATTAGCCCTTGAAAGGTCCCTCACTTCACTTTCAGAGATAGTACTACAAAACAGAAGGGGTCTAGATCTGCTGTTCCTAAAGGAGGGAGGTTTATGTGCCACCCTAAAGGAAGAATGTTGCTTTTATGCAGACCATACTGGTATTGTCAGAGAATCCATGGAAAAATTAAGGGAAAGGTTAGCTCAGAGAAAAAGGGAGTTTGAAAATCAGCACGGATGGTTTGAAGATTGGTTGCAAGGATCCCCCTGTCTCTCCACCCTGTTACCCACCATTTTAACTCCTTTGATTATTCTTCTCCTCCTCATCACCTTTGGCCCCTGGGCTTTTCAGCGGTTGACTCGATATATCAAAAATCAGATTGATTCGGCTTTACCACAGCATATTTCAATTCACTATCACAGACTAGACACAGAGGAGAGTGGTCAGGAGCCCCCCCAAAGACTCAGGTTCAATGTCCTCGGGTCCTAACATCCCTTGGACCACGATGAAGATGCCCCACACAGACCCCTCGACTTGGGCGAGGCTGCCCCTGTGTGAGGGGAAGCTCCAGGCATGACTGGAGTACAGCTGTGACTGCACAGGCTGGGGACATGGGTGCCCTAATATCCCGAGAGCCTGGATTACATGCCCCATTGCATAATGGTTGTGCGGTAGCAGCCTAATGCTCAGCGCTTATCTATTTCCATTCCCTCTGAAAAACCGCACGGTCTGCTGATTCCTGCACCACGGGGACGCCTGTAGTGTTTGAATCTGGGGAGATGCTGTCTCCCGGACCTCTTTCTCATAGCACAGAGGGACGGGGCCCCTGTGATCCTCCAGAAGCCATTCCTCCGGACCCCCAGACCTCTTAAAGCTTGACCGCAAAAGTGGTCTATTTTTAAAGAAAAGAGGGGGAATTTGTTGGAGACTGACCCAGGACTGTTTGACCCAGGACTGTTGTGTCTTGAGTTTTCTGCTTCGTGGAGTCTTGCAAAAGCAGGGCGTCCTTGGCCTAACCACCAAATGTACGTTTAGATAAACCACTTGGCATAAACTGTAATCAGCCAGCTGCAGAAGCCTGGGACCAAAGAAACACCCTACCCTGACCACCCTGACTTCTTCTCAAAAAAATTTTTCCACTCTCCCTGCTCCCCCTCCCTGCCTGAAATCCTGCTTATAAGCTGCAACATCCTGCCAATAAACAAGACCTTGACGCAACTCAGACTGACTCTGTCTTTCTTTATGTGCCTGGTCTCCTTCTTCTCTCACCTCGATTGG